>NW_028121278.1:0-94983 GCF_965183815.1 Platalea leucorodia
GTTCCTGCCTGTATTTTTCTCTTGCCTCCTCCTCCTCCTCCTCATATTCACTTTACCTCCAGGAGGGAACAGGAGGTAAGAGGAGAATGAAGGAACAGCAGGCAAGGAAAGGCAAGAGGAGGGAAGAGGAGGACGAGACAGGAGGCAAGAGGAGGAGGAGGTGGAAGAAACCAGAGGCAACAGGAGGCAAGAGGAGGCAATAGGAAGAGGAAGAGGAGGAGGAGGAGGCAAAAAAGGCAGAACAAAGCAATAGGAGGAAAGAGAAGACAGAGAGGAGGAGGAGGAAGCACTAGGAGGAAGGAGGAGGCAGAGGAGGCAGTAGAGGAAGAGGCCACAAGGGGCAATACTAGGCGACAGAAGAGGATGCGGAAAAGAAAGCTAGAGGACACAGGAGAAGGCAACCCAGAGGAGGAGGAGGAGGGAACGGGTGGAGGAGGAAGCGACAGGAGGTAACAGAAGGAGGAGCGAATATGAGGCAAGAGGAGGAGGAGGCAACGAGGCAGAAAAAGGAAGAGGAAGGAGGCAAGAAGAGAAGAAAGAAGCAAAATGAGGAGAAGGAGCTGGAGGCAAGAGGAGAAGGAGGAGGCAAGAGGTTGCAAAGAGCAGGAGGGGAAGGAGGAAAAAAGGAGGAAAGTGGAGGAGGAGAATAATGTAGGCAACGAAAGGAAGAAGAGGAGGAAGAGGGAGAAGGAGAAGGCAAGAGGAGACCGCAGGAGGCAAGAGCAGCAGACTGGAGCACGTGGGGCTGAGGCAGTAAAAAGGCAAGAGGAGGTGCAAGAAGGAGGAAGACGCCTTTTCCTTTTGCCTCCTGTTGCCTGCTCTTGCCTGCAGTTTGCCTCCCCCCTGCCCCATGTTCTTTCCTATTGCTCCCATTGACTCCTGTTGCCTCCTTCCTCCTCCTCTCACTCCTCTGACTCCTTTTTCTTTTGCATCCCCTTTCCTTCTCTTGGGCCTTACGGCATCCTCTTGCCTCCTTCTCTTTTTCTTCCTGTTGCTTCCTTTTGACTCCTCATTTACCTTCAATTTCTTGCTGTGTCTTCCTCTTGCCTCCTCTTCTTCTTCCTCTTGCCTCCCTTTGACTCCTCTTGCCTCCTTCTCCCTCATTATCTCCTACTCCTTTTCTGGCCTGCTGGTGCACTCCTCTTGCCTCCTCTTCTTCCCTCCCATTGTCTCATGCGCCTTTTTCCTTCTCTTCCTCTTCAGCCTCCTCTCGCCTCCTCTTCCCTCCACTTGCATCCTGTTGCCTACTTCTCCTCCTCCTCTTGCCTTTTCCTTCTCATCCTCCTGTTCCTCTTCCTCTTCTCTACTCCTGGTGTGCCCTGCTCTCTTTTTCCTCCTCCTTCTCCTCTTATCTCCCATTGACTCCTTTTACATCCCTTCATTTTCTCCTCTGCCTCTTCCTCTTTCCTCTTGTTTTCTCCTCTTTCGTCCTTCTCTTGTTGCATCCGTTTGCCTCCTCCTCTTTTTCTTCCTGTTTCCTCGTTTCCTCATGCTTCTTTCCCCCTTGTTTTCTTGCTCTCTTCTCTTGTTCAGTTTTCTTTTTTCACCTCCTGTTGCCTCCTCCTCCTTCTCCTTCTCTGTCCTCTTGTTCGCCCTCCTCCTCCCTTACCTCCTGGGTCCTGCTTTGTCCTTCTCTTGCCTCCTGTTTTTCCCTTCTCCTATTTCCTTCTCTGGACTCCTACTGCCTCTTCCTCCTCCTCTGCTTGCCTCCTCTTCCCTCTTGTTTCATCTGTTGTCTCCTCCTTTTTCTGTTTTGTTTTCCTTGCCTCCTGTGGCTTCCTCCTCCCTTTCCTCCTGTGTCCTCTTGTTGCTTCCTTGTTTTTAGAGACAGAGCACTGCTTACAAATCAAGTATTTACAAGTCCTAAGGGGGGACCTTGCACTGGAACTGCTGCAGGACACTGAGGACCTGTGACCCTCCAGTGGCCAAGGATGCCTCCACCATGGTCTGCTCCTTCCGAGGTCTGAGTGAGTGACTCCTGTTCTTCACACACTTTTCGAGTCTTGATTATGATTGTTATGTGACACAGCAAACCCTGTATTAAGATTTGACCCAATCTGCAGAGGGTCCAGGTGATCAGAAATCAGAAGTTAAGTAGATTAGGATCCAGGTCATTAGAAATCATAAGTTAAGTTGTATTATAAATTCTGTATTACGCTACTTATAAATTGTACTACATTGATTCTGCTCGTAGAAATCTTGTGCTATTCTAACCATAATTTTGGTGCTATGCTAATCATAGTATCCTGTTATTTCCTCTCGTCCTATCACTCGTTACCAGGGAGAAGAGACCGACCCCCACCTCACTACAGCCTCCTTTCAGATAGGTGTAGAGAGCAATAAGGTCTCCCCTCAGCCTCCTCTTCTCCAGACTAAACAACCCCAGTTCCCTCAGCCGCTCCTCATAAGACTTGTGCTCTAGACCCTTCACCAGCTTCATTGCCCTCCTCTGGACACACTCCAGCACCTTCATGTCCTTCTTGTAGTGAGGGGCCCAAAACTGAACACAGTACTCGAGGTGCGGCCTCACCAGTGCCGAGTACAGAGGCACCATCACCTCCCTGCTCCTGCTGGCCACACTATTTTTGATACAGGCCAGGATGCCATTGGCCCTCTTGCCCACCTGAGCACACTGCTGGCTCACGTTCAGGCGGCTGTCAACCAACACCCCCAGGTCCTTTTCCGCCAGGCAGCTCTCCAGCCACTCCTCCCCAAGCCTGTACCGTTGCATGGGGCTGTTGTGACCCAAGTGCAGGACCCGGCACTGAGCCTTGTTGAATCTCATGCAGTTGGTCCCGGCCCATCGATCCAGCCTGTCCAGGTCCCTCTGCAGGGCCTTCCTACCCTCCAGCAGATCGACACTTCTACCCAACTTGGTGTCATCTGCAAACTTACTGAGGGTGCACTCAATCCCCTCATCCAGATCATCAATGAAGATGTTGAACAGGACCGGCCCCAGTACTGAGCCCTTGGGAACACCACTCGTGACCGGCCGCCAACTGGATTTGACTGCATTCAGCACCACTCTCTGGGCTCGGCCGTCCAGCCAGTTTTTAACCCAGCGTAGAGTGCACCCATCCAAGCCGTGAGCAGCCAGCTTCTCCAGGAGAATGCTGTGGGAGACTGTGTCAAAGGCCTTACTGAAGTCCAACTAGACAACATCCACAGCCTTCCCCTCATCCACTAAGCGGGTCAAGCATCATTCCCTTTCTCTCTGCTTGGTATCTCCACTCTGACCACTGGGAAGAGCGAAGCCCTAGGGTGTGCTGCATGCTTTCTCAGGCTGGATCTGGACTTGGTTTCTCTCCCGGTTTGCCAAGAAGCTGCTCTGGGCACACGGGGTGCTCTTGGTGTGCTGCTATGATGCTCGGGGAGGGATCGTTCCTCGGGGCCCAGGCTCTCAGGAGGACTGAACCCCTGCAGGGCGAGAGGGACCAGGACACCAGCCTCTCTTGTCCAGCTCCAGCTGTCTCAGGATGGCAGCAGACACAGCTCCCCAGATAACCACGATCTCTGCAAAGCAAGGGAAAGAGGTCTCAGGCCCTGGGCTGGCCAGCTCACAGACTCTCAGCAAGCTCCTTGCCCAGGCGACGACAGATGCTGGTGTACACAAAGAGCCCAGAAAAGCACTGCCATGGCTGTGGAGCTGGGCTGTGCCCCACTTTCAGACTGCCAGCTCGCACAGAAAGCTGGCCCTCCATGGCCCCACTTTTGAGGGGACCGAGCCATGCCCAAAGGAGCTTTGATACTCAGGGCAGCCCCAGTACCAGGACCTGCACTCCTGGCAGCCACATTGTGTCCCAAGCCCAGTGGGATCCTCAGGCAGGGCTCTCGTGGCAGCCCCCAGCCCTCTCCGGCCACCCCCACAGCCCAGCAATTCCAGCTTTTGACAGCTGACAGCCCTGATGCGACCCCTCAGGAAGCAGCTCCCCAAACCCTCACCCTTGCTACAGAGCTGCAGGAGTGTGGGGAACAAGCAGCTCAGCTTCAAGCTGACGGCCATGGTGCAGCAGCCCTCCATCGTGCTTGCTGCTTGCCCTCAGCTCAGGAAAAGGGACGCTCTTCCCGCCTCCTCACCCAAAACTCCTCTCTGACCTGCTCCTCTCCTGTCTGTCAGCGAGGGTCCCCCAGCGCATCCCTGCTGCCTCCTGACCCTGCTCCCAGCCGTGGAGCAGCTCTGAAGGGCAGCGGTGGGGAGCCCCTGAGCAGTGCCCAGCAGCACCCAGGCCTCGCTGGCAAGTGCCGGCACTGCCGTGGCACCGGGGAGACCTCCCTGTCATGCAGCGCATCCCCCTGTGACATCAGCCCACATCATCTGAAGGGCCACTATGACATGAGCAGGGAGATGGCACAACAGGGGAGAGAGGTGAGAGATCTTCCCTCTTGTCCTGAGAAACAGGCACCCCCTTTCTCCCAAGTCCTTTGCCAAAAATTGCATCTGCCCCCTGCACCAACACGTCTCTGCTACTGGGAGCCCGTCCGGGCAGGCGGGGCTTTGGGGTTGGCTGCAGTCGGGCTGTTTTCAAGACATGGCATTGAAGGCCTGTGGGATAAAACAGCCCCTCCCGTGTTACTGAACACTCTCTGCTTTGTGTTGCTCTCATGGTAGGAGTAGCACATGCCTCACTGCACTGGTTTGGGCTGGGATGGACTCAATCTTCTTCATGGCAGCCCAGATGGGGCTGTGTTTTGGATCTGTGACCAAAACAGTCCTGATAAAACACGGATGTTTCAGCTGTTGCTGAACAGTGCTTGCACAGCGTCAAGGGCTTCTCTGTTCCTCGCTCTGACCCACCCGTGAGTAGGCTGGGGGTGGGCAAGAAGCTGCGAGGGGACACAGCCACGACAGCTGACCCCAACAGACCAAAGGGATATTCCGTACCAGATGACATCGTGCTCAGCAATAAAGCTGGGGAAAGAAGGAGTAAGGCAGGGAGGGGTGGTATGTTTGGGGCTATGATGTTTGTCTTCCCAGCTAATTCCCTCAGATACTGCATACGCCCCTCAGCAGGGGTCCACTTGACTTGGTCATTTGCACCATCTTCTTTGAAGGGATGCCTTTCCTTCACGCTCAGCTGGAGCCGACTGTAGGGGAAACTGATAGAGCTGGGGCTTGGGTCTCCGGTTTAGCCACAGTGGCTGCTTGTATGTCTTCAGATGCAGAGACCCTCTCTTCTCCTTGAGGCTGCTGAACAGGGAATGAATAGTGCTCAGCAGGCACAGGCCAGGCCCCAGAACAGTGCGACAATTTGTGTCTCTTTGGCACAGCCAGGGCCAGGACACCCTTTTTTTCAAACCTTCTGTCACTTCATCGGGATCCCACACTTGTTCGGGGCTGAAGTCCCAGACCACCGCAGGTGACAACTCTTCCAGGCACCTGACCACATTCTTCCACATGCCTTCCCACCTATAACCACGCTGCCTTGGGTCATATCCCTATGCTGGTATTTCTACTTGGTTAACCTTTGAAAAAGCAGAGACGATATTCTTGAGAAGCACCAACAGGAGTATTCTGGTTACCCAAGGATGATCAAGATACTGAAGAGTTATTGTAACAAGGGAGAAAACACCTGCCCCACGGGAGAAAAAGGGGAAGGTGCCATTCTCTGTTTCCTCCACCGACTGGCTCTCGGAGGAGAAAAGGGAAGAAAAGGAACTGTTCATTGTCTCCATAAGATGGTTCCCAAAATACAGGGAAGGCATCAATGCAGGGCACAAATACCAAAGCAGGCTCAAGGCCACTGCTTTTATCATCATCCTTCCAGACAAAACACCACCCAGTGCTACACAGCACAGCAAAAAAGGGAGCAGGACATGGATCAGATAAACCCATGTCGAGAACAGGTAAGTCAACATCGCGACCACAACTGTTAAGCAGATGTAATAATCATAGGTTCCCTCTAATACGCTCTGGTCAAATCTTTTGTTACCCCAGATCCTTCGACCCCCACGGTGGGTTTAACCCCGGTGGGCAGCTGAGCATCACACAGCCGCTCGATCACTTCCCAACCCACAGTGGGATGGGGAGAGAATCGGCAGGGTAAAAGTGAAAAAACTTTGGAGTTGAGATAAAGACAGTTTAATAAGAAGAAAAAAAGGAGAATAAAACAAGAAAGAAAAACAAACCCAGAGAAAGTACGTGATGCAAAAAACCCCAAGTGCTCACCACCAACCCGATCGATGCCCAGCCAGTACCTGAGAAACAGCAGCCCCCTCCAAGTATCACCTCCCCACCCACCCCTGCCACCTCCCCCGTTTGATCGCTGAGCACGACATCCGATGGGCTGGAATACCCCTTTGGTCAGCTGGGGTCAGCGGTCCCAGCTGTGTCCCCTCCCAGCTTCTCGTGCCCTCCCCAGCCTGCTCACTGGCAGGGCACTGCGAGAAGCAGAAAAGGCCTCCCTGCTATCTAAGTAAGAACTGCTCAGCAATAAGCAAAACACCCCTGTGATATCAGCACTGGTGTAGGAGCAAATCCAAAGCAGAGCACCATACCAGCTGCAGAGGCAGTTAAAATTAAAGAGGCACCTGCAGATGGAGATACCATTGCAGATCCTGATGCAGAGAGCACGGCAGATGCAGATATCAGTGCAGATTCCATAGCAGGTGGAGACACCGCTGGGGACGCAGATACCACTGCAGACGCAGAGACAATTGCAGGTGCCAACACAGATTGCAAATACCATTGCAGAGGGCGATACCTCTGCAGATACTGATACGTGTCCACTCACAGAAGCCATTACAAGTACACGTGCAGATGCAGATACCATTGCCAATACAGACACAGTTACAGGTACAATTACGGGTACAGCCAGCACACAAGAGACAGATGCTGGTCCCACACGAGAGACAGCTGGACAGAAATACAGCTATTAAGAGCATCACAAATACCATCTCAGATACCGATAGCATTACAGACACCCATTAAATATGCAGATACAATGAGAGTTACTGGCACAAAATATTGGAGATCCCGTTACAGACTCCATTGCAGATGCCATAGCAGACGCACACACCATTGCAGACGTGACTGCAGATGAAGATCCCATGGCAGATGCAGACACCATTGCAGAGACCACTCCAGATCACACTGCAGATGCAGATGAGATTTCAGATGGAACTGCAGATGGAGATGCCACTGAAGATGCTGATGCCATTGCAGGTGCCATTGCAAAGGAAACATTTGAAGGTGCTGATGCCATTGCAGATACAGGTGCCAGGGCAGATACCACTGGAGATACAACTGCAGTGGCAGACACCAGTGCAGAAGCAGATGTTACTGCAGGTGCCATCGCAGATGCAGATACCATAGCAGATGCAGAAATAGTGGCAAATGCCGTTGCAGATGCAGATACCACGCAGATGCCATTGCAGTTTCAGTCCATGCTCCGATAGCATTGAAGGTGCCATTGAAGATACCACAGCAAATGCCATTGCAGAGACCACTCCAGATGCAGATACCACTGCAGATGCCATTGCAGATGCAGACAGCATTGCAGATGCAGACAGCATTGCAGGTGCAGATACCACTGTAGGAGCAATTCCAGAAGCTCTTAGCAATGTGTATGCCGTTGCACGTTCCAATACAGACGCAGATACCACAGCAGGTGCAGATGCCATTGCAAATGGCATTGCAGAATGAATTAGCATTGCAGACACCCTTGCAGATGGCATTGCTGAGGCACAATGCATTCCTCAGAATATCACAGATGGAGATAGCAATGCAAATGGCATTGCAGAGGCACATGCCATTGCAGACGGTGTTGCAGATGCAGCTAGAGTGGCAGAAGAACATCTGATTGCACGAGGATACCATCGAAGACACCATTGCAGATGCTACTGCAGGCGCAGATATGACCACAGATGCCATTGTGGATGCATGCAAAAATTCAGAGAGAAATGCCATTCCACATGCAGACACCATTGCAGATGCTGTTGCAGATGCAGATACCATTGCAGATCCAATACTGCATTCCAGGTGGCACTGAAGAATTGCAGGCACCATTGCAGATGCAGTAACGGGCCGAAGGACAGGTACAGCTACAGACACCATTCGAGACACGCATGCTGGCACCATTAGAAATGCAGGTACCAGTACCACCACAGCGACCGACAGAATTACAGACACAGATTCACACTGAACTGCCGATACAATTGCAAATACAGGCACAGAACAGACACCGTTCCAGATAAAGGTACAATTACACACACAACTGACGATACAAGGACGGTCTCACATGCAAGTGCACATTCAGTTACACCAACAAGAGCAGCTACAGCAAGTGATGCCACTGCCGACGGAGGTACCACGACAGACAAAGGAACCCTTACACATAAAGACACTGATACAACTGCAGCTGCCGTTACACACAGATGTGCTGTTACAGGCCGAGGTACAGAGAAATATACAGATAACTACACAGCCAGTCACCGACAGGGAGGTGGATGAGGATGCTGACATGGATACAAATACAATGACGGACACGGGTGCAGTTACAGAGACGGACACAAATACCCACAGAGGTACAAGCAGAGACAACTCCAGCTCCAGACTCCGCAACGCACACAGACACAATTGCTGATCCAGAGACAGCTGGAGGTACGGATACAATTACACTTACAGACAGCATTACACACACAGCTACCACTACACGTACCGATAGACAGAGAGAAGGTGCCACTGAACATACCACTGCAGGTGGCACTGCAGGTTCCAACACCAGGGCAGGCACCATTTCAGATGCACGTACCGCTGCTGATAACCCTGCAGGTGCCATTGGCAAATAACGCTTCAGGTGCAGGTGCCACTGGCATTGCAGAAACCATTGCTGATGCCACTGCAGATGCAGAGGCCATTGCAGATACAAGTGCACATTCAATTGCTCAAAAAAAAGCAGATACAGAAGAGACACCATTGCCCACTGAGAATCCACAACAGACCAGGAGGAACCATTACACATAAAGACATTGACAGAAACACAGCTACCTGTCATGGTTTAACCCCAGCCAGCAACTAAGCCCCACGCAGCCGCTCGCTCACTCCCCACCAGTGGGACGGGGGAGAGAATCAGAAGGGTAAAAGGGAGAAAACTCGTGGGTTGAGATAAGAACAGTTTAATAATTGAAGTAAAATAAATTAGAACAGTTAAATAGGCAAAGCAAAAACCGTGCACGCAAACAAAGCAAAGCAAGGAATTCATTCACTACTTCCCATCGGCAGGCAGGTGTTCAGCCATCTCCAGGAAAGCAGGGCTCCATCACGCGTAACGGTTACTTGGGAAGACAAACACTATCATACCCAATGTCCCCCCCCTTCCTTCTTCTTCCCCCAGCTTATATACTGAGCATGACGTCATATGGTATGGAATAGCCCTTGGGACAGTCTGGGCCAGCCCCCCAGCTGTGCCCCCTCCCAGCTTCTTGTGCACCCGGCAGAGCAGGGGAAGCTGAAAAGTCCTTGACCAGTGTGAGCACCACTTAGCACCTATTTAGAGACAGCTTAGCACTACTTAGCAAGAACCAAAGCATCAGTGTATCATCAACATTGTTCTCATCCTAAACCCAAAACACAGCCCCATACTGGCTACCAAGGCGAAAATTAACTCTATCCCAGCTGAAACCAGGACACTACCAAAAGCAGCCCCGGGGACCCCGAGGCTGGTCGGCCTCACCTTGCTCCCTGGGAGAATCAAGGACCAGTCACCTTCCTGGGCACATTTCTGAGAAGGGGACTGAGAAAAGATGCCGCTCAAGATGCAGCAGCCCAGGCAGAGGCAGATCCCATTGCAGAGACCATTCCAGAGAACGCTGCAGGCGTAGATGAAATTTCCGATGGAACTGCAGATGGAGATGCCATTGAAGATGCTGGTGCCATTGTAGGTGCTACTGCAAATGCAGATCTCTTGGAGAGTGCTGATAGCCAATAGCAATGCGAATCCCATGGCAGAGTCCATTTCAGACGCAGCTGCCATAGCAGATGCAGAGACCATTGCCTATGGCATTGCAGAATGAATTGGCATTGCAGAGGCCACGGCAGATGCCTTTGCAGATGCAGATGCTGTTCCACAACTAAATACTTCTGAAGAAGCCGACACCACTGCAAATGCAGGTACCATGGCAGACACCTTTCAAGGTGGCGGCGCCGTTGCAGGCAGCCTTGCAGATGCAGTGTCATTGCAGATACCCCTGCAGATGAATATAGCATTGCGGGTACCGCTTTATACTCAAGTACCATTGCTTGCACCGCTGCAGATGGCGGTGCAGAGAGCTGCAGGTAGCATAATCTCAGCACGCATCACCGCCTCCACTGATGCCATCGCAGATGCTCACATCGTAGCACGAGCAGATGCAGTATCAACGCAGATGCTGTGGCAGATAGCATTGCAGATGCAGG
The DNA here is from genome assembly GCF_965183815.1 of Platalea leucorodia. Lineage (NCBI taxonomy): Eukaryota > Metazoa > Chordata > Aves > Pelecaniformes > Threskiornithidae > Platalea > Platalea leucorodia. The sequence goes on from NW_028121278.1 coordinate 10,394, forward strand.
GACTGAGGCAGATGCAAAGGACATTACAGATGCTGTTGCATTTCACCTACCTGCACATAGACCATTGCAGATGCCATTCCAGGTGCAAATACGACTGCAGATAGCATTGCAGGTGAACATACGATTGCAGATGGAGATGTAGATGCCATTGCAGCAGAAGGTATCATTGCAAAGGCTACTGATGATGCAGGGAGCACTGCTGATGCCAGAGCAGTTACAGATACCATTGCAGATGTAGGTACCATTTCAGATGCAGATACAATTGCAAATGGCATTGCAGATTAAAATACCATTGCAGAAACCATTGCATAGACCTTTGCACATGCACATCACATTCCTGATAATGCGGCAGGTGCAGACACCAAAGCAAACACCACTGCAGATGCAGACGCCATTTCAGATGCAGATACCACTGTAGAAACCATTGCAGAAACCATTGCTGATGCAAAGTCAGGTGAAGACAAAAGAGGGGATGCCGACGCCGTTGCAGATGCAGGTATCGCTGAAGATGCAGAGGCTACAGCAGACACTCACAGCATTACAAATGCCGTTGCAGCTGCAGATACCTTTGCAGCTGCAGACAGCATTGCAGATGCAGAGGCCGTTGCAGATGCCGTTGCAGGTGACATTGCAGATACCATCGACAATGCCATTTCGGATACACCTACAGATACCAGTACCATTAGAAAGATACTGATGCAATCACAGATACAATTGCCGATACAGTGGCACATACAGACAGAACGGCACATGTGATCACAGATGCAAGACGAGCCACAGACACAAGTACACATTCAGTTACACCTATAGATACACGTACAGCCACTGATCTCATTCCTGGTAGGGGTACCGTTACACATACAGAAACCAAATACACAGACACCTACAGAAACCATTGCGAGTCCATGTGCAGGTACAGGTACCATTCCCTATGCAGGTACACTTACAGGCACAGTTACAGGCACAGACAGAGATAGCATCAGAGGCACAGATACTACTGGCACCATCACCACCACAGGTACCAGCACCATCACCCATACCACTGCATAAACTAGTATAATTACAGACACAGATGCCCATGGAATTTCAGATACAATTGCAGATACAGGCACAAAGTCCATAAAGTTCCAGATACAACAGCAGATAAAGATATAATTAAACAGTACAGGAGTGCACTCCCAGGCACCATTACACGAATACCACCGCAGATGCAAGTACAAGTACAGATACAATTGCACATAGAAGTACAGATACAATGAGAGTCCATTCTCCAAGGGACAGAGTTACCATTCCAAGTTAAGCTATTGATACAAATACAGTTGTAGACATTGAGACAAATACAATTGTAGATTCAGATACAGGTACTATTACACAGGCAGGTACTCACACAGTTACCATTACAGACACCGATACTAACACAGAGACACCAATACCCACACCTGCAATTGCATCTGAAATTGTATCTGCATCTGCCATTGTAACTGCAATGGAATCTGCATCTCTTCTGGCATCTGCAACAGCACCTGCAGTTGCCCCTGCATCTGCAGTGATTCCTGCAGTGACACCCGCCTCTGAAATACTACCTGCATCTGCAATGTTATCTGCAAGGGCATCCGAACCTTCCATCGTATCTGCATCTGCAACGCTATCTGCAATGGTATCTGCACCTGCAACGCCATCTGCACTGGAGAGTTGCAGACAACGGTACGGTTGCACACACAGCATTCCAGATGCAGATACCTTCGTAGATGCCACGGCAGATTCAAATACCATTGCAGATGCAGAGGCCGTTGCAGATACTGATCCCGTTGCAGATATCAACAGCATTCCACACGCCAATGCAGATACCAACACCATTACAGATACACACACAGCACAGCGGGGCGTTATCCCCCTGCTCAGCACTGCTCAGACCACATATGCGACACCGTGCCACATACGGGGCTTCCTCCCTCCACACCCACACGTCCCCCCCATCCCGATACAGGACAGACATCGACCAGCTGCAGCCAGGACACGGGAGCACTCCCCACCCAGGGAGAGGCCGAGGGCACGGGGCGGCTCAGCCCGGGCAGGAGAGGGCTCCAGGGCTCGTCACAGCCCGCCAGGACCTTCAGCCAGGCTCTTCATCCTGGTAGGGGGCAGGAGGAGAAGACACCACGGCCACAGTGGAGAGGAGAGACCCGGCAATGCCCCTCCAGCCTGCTGCCGGCCTAGCAGCAGCTCCAGCTGAAGGGACCTCACAAACACCCACCCAGCCACAAGCCGGCTGCTGGCCTATCACCTGCAGGGACAGAAGTGACCTCATAAGCAACTTCCAAGCCACGGGCCTGCTCCTACCCTATCAGCATCTCCGGCAGAAGTGACCTCACCAGCCCCGCCCCAGCCCTCCCCTCGCTGCTGGCCCCTTGCCTGCCCCCCAACCGGCCTCTCCTCTGCCCCCCAGCTCCCTCCTCTCTGCGCTGTCACTGGCAGGCACTGAGCACCTCACTGCCACCTGCTGCTCCTGACCAATCAGCTTCCTCCCACGCAAGTGACCTCACCGCACCCCAGCAATGTCACCTTCCACCCCGCTCCCCCATCCCCTCTCCTGGCCTCTGCCTCCGGCTCTCACAGTCCCTGCCCTCCTCCTGCCTCCCCAGGGGCCCAGGAGCTCAGAGCTGGGGGAAGGGGGCACAGCGCTGCTCAAGAAACCTTCTGCTGGGGATTCGCAGGTTGGGTCCTGCTCGTACAGGAGGCACGCTCGTCTCTGTGAGGAAGAAAACACCCTCCTGACCACTGCAACACTCTTACTCCCAGCCCACACTGCCTTTGTTGGGGAGGGACCAAAGAAATCCCTTCATTGCCTCCGACACTCAAACGGCTCCAACACGGACCCGACTAGAGTTGTCCCGACCCTGTTGCAGAAGCGGGTAAGGAGCCACCAACAACCGCAGCGTCTGTATCTCCAGACCCCGCTGCAGAACACGCTCTGCCCTGGCTCTTTGCAGAGACGCCGCTTCCTCAGCAGCGGGGGACGGGCGTGAGCCAGGCAACGCAGAAAACAGTAAAAGCAGGGGCAGGCCAGTGCTATTGGTCAGCATGCTCCCGCTGCCCCAGGGGCTGGGAAATGGAGCAGCCAGAGCATACAGGTGTGTCTGATTGCAAAAATCAAAAGTAAAAAGAAAAAAAGCCCAACTTTGGGAATCTGAAGCTCTGGTGAAAATGACACCTTCTCTCTTAATCCAAAATAACCCCGTCCATTTTTGCTGTCTTCCAAAAAGGCCAAATAAAATATGAAAAATAAATAAATAAAAAGAAGCAAGAATATTATGCAGTGCAGGTTATATTTCAAGATTTAGTACCTTGTAACTTGTAGGCAGATGCAGATGCCACTGCAGATGCAGACACCATTGCAGCTACCATTGGAGATGTAGATACCATCTGAGACGTCATTTCAGCTGCAGATACCATTACAGATTAAGGTTACACGGCAGAGGTAAATGCCACTGCAGGTGCAGATACAAATGCAGAGGCAGGTAATAATGAAAACGGCCAGGCTAACTGCTTGACTTGCGACCGCACCAGGTACAGAAGGAAAATGCTGCCAGGTTTGTCCTCTTCACCAGACATCTAACCACACAGGGTGACCAGAGCAGGACTGCTTCCAGGAAAGATACCTGGGGTTTGCTGCTCACCTGGACGCTATTGCTGCTCACACCCCCCTTCCCAACTCCTCTCCGGCTGCATTCTACTTCGATAGGGCACAGCATTGCTCAACATGGTCATTTTGAGCTGAAAGAGGCACAGGCCATGCCTAAAAAGAAGCAGCCTTGCTAGTTTCACAGGTAATGTCAGAGCAGACTGCGGAGCAGTTCCTATGTGCGTCTACCCTGGTTTTGCATCAGAAAGTGATTTTGCACATGCGATGCCTTGCAACAGGGCTTTTGAGCCTGGCTTTGCCTCATACCTCTCCTTCTGCTTGCTGGCCAGGGCTCCTCCTGACTCTGCCAGGGTGGAGAGTAAAGCAGGGGTCTCTTAGGAGGCGCATCTGTCTGGCATCCACCTGTATTTCACGCTCTCCAAGCTCTTCTGAGTGCAGCTATGGAAAGAAAAAGCATGAGGAATGACACGTGATGGGGTTGGCTGAGCTTTAAAAGTCATGCCTACACCTGATGATGCAGTAGGGTAAACTTGATCCAAAGAATGTGCGGCAACATGGGGACTTCTGTGAAGTAAACAAGGAAAAACTACACCCCAACAGAAAATGGACATCGGTTGTCTCCATTGGCCCTCTGAGGTCATGTGCTCTGCGACCTCTGCTGCCCTCCTTGGGAAGGACTCCTAAAATGGCATGCCCCTCAGAAGGTGTCGGACCACTAGGTCTCCACATGAAGAAGAACAAACGGTTCCTGGTTGAGTCAGTGGTGACAAGGCAAATGCAATAGAAAGACACTGACAGCCTAGCTGCCAGCCATCCATGATGAAAACATGTCTCTTTCTTCATCATTTCTGATCCTCCTCAGAGGGAAAACCACAACAGGGAACACAGAATCTACTGGGTCAGGATAACCACGGTCTCTTTCTACCCCTGCCAGAAGTGCCCTTGAAGAAACAGCGCATCTGAAACACAGCTACTTGATTCAAATTGTACCCATCTCCTGCAGCAGAGCTAAGAAACCTTCCTCAGAAAAATCACAGAACCATAAAGCAAGGGCTACTGAGTACACAAGGTGATCTGCACTTGTCAGTGGCAAGGGCATGAGACCGAGACTTCCACGCCAGATGAAGTCAAGTGCTATGTCAATGCCGTGGAGAAAAGCCTCGGTGCAGCTGGGCAGCAGTGTGGGAATGCTCACAAACCTCAGGTCATGTCTGATGAGCATCTAAAAGGAGTAAAGCAGCTCTGGCTTGTCTCCCAAACTGTGTACTGAAACCTGAGGAAAAGTCACTGAACCCCTGGAAAAAGGTCACCCTCCTCAGCCACGTTTATTAGTGTTCAAAGTGACAAATTAGAGGGTGTTATAAGGGCAAGGATTAGAGGACTTTAACCAGAGGTGATGCTCCAAACTGCATCAGAAATTGAAGGTAGTAGGTGCGGCTGCATCCACGAGTTACTGATTTTAGATGCAATTAAAACCTCTTCAGCATCCTACCTGTCTGCACATCATAGAATCATAGAAGGCCTTGATATGGAAGGGACCCATAAGGATCATTGAGTCCAAATCCCTGCTCCTGTACCTGCAAGGTACAGAGCATGGACCTGCCTCCAACATTGAGAAAACTCCTCGGGTGGATTCCCTGGAGGACGCTGGGGCTGCTCCGTGTGACATTCTGTGGTCTCCAGGGGAGGCCAAAACATTGCAGATCTGCCTGCAAGAGGTGCAGAAGAGCTACCAGGCATGGACCTGCCCCCAACATACACAATGCTCTTCGGGTAGCTACTCTAGAAAAGTCTGGGGCTACTGCCTGGGACTTCATCTGTCTGCAGAGGAAACCAAAATGCTCCTGAGCTGCCTGGGAGGAGTATCGGGCAGCTACCAGGCGTGGACCTGCCTCCAACGTTGACAAAACGACTCAGGGAGCTTCCTTGGAGGAGTCTGGGGTTGCTACCTGGGAATTCCTCCTTCTCCAGAGGAGGCCAAGACACCCCTGGAGAATCATAGAATCATTTAGGTTGGAAAAGGCCTTTAAGATCATCAAGTCCAACCATTGACCTACCACTGCCAAGTCCACCACCATCCAGGAGATGCCTGGGAAGAGTCCTGGGGAGCTACTGGGCATGGACTTTCCCCCAACATACACACTGCTGGTCAGGTAGCTACCTTAGAATAGTCTGGGGCTGCTACCAGGGAATTTTCTGGTCTCCAGAAGAAACCAAAGTGCTCCTGGAGATGGCAGAGAGGAGTCCTGGGGAGCTGCAGGGCATGGACCTGCCTTCAATGTGAAGAAAGCTCTTCAAGTAACTAACTAGGAGGACTCGGGGGCTGCTACCAGAGACTTCAGCTGTGTCCAGGGAACGGCAAAACACTCCCAAGCTGCCTGAGAGGAGTCCCAGCAAGGTACAAAGCACGGACATGCCTCCAGTATTGACAAAACGCCTGTGCTAGCAACCTTGGAAGAGTCCGGGGCTGCTAGCCAAGGAATTCATCCATCTCCTGAAAAGGCCAAAACATTCTGGAGCTGCCTGGGAGAGGTCCCGGGGAGCTACAGAGCATGACCGGCCTCCAACATACACAATGCTCAGTAGCATAGCTACCTTTGAAGAGTCTCGGGCTCCTGCTGGAGAATTCATCCATCTCCAGAGGAGGCCAAAACACTTGTGCAGATGCCTGGGAGGAGTCCCGGGGAGCTACCAGGCATGCACCCAAGTCCTACATGAAGAAAACTTTTCAGGTAACTATTGAGGAGGAGTCTGTGGCTGCTACCCAGAAAATTCAGCCATCTCTAGGGAACGAAAAAACACTCCCAGGCTGCTTCGCAGGAGTCTCAGCAAGGTACAGAGCATGGACCTGCCTCCAACATTGAGAAAACTCCTCGAGTGGATTCCCTGGAGGAGTCTGGGGCTGCTACCAGCGAAATTCCCCAGCCTGCAGGGGAGGCCAAAACATTCCGGAGCTGCCTGAGAGGAGTCCGAAGGAGCTGCGGGGCATGGACCTTCCCCCAGCATACACAGTGCTCTTTGGGTAGCTACTTGCAGAAGAGCCTGGGGCTGCTACCTGGGAATTCAGCTTTCTCCAGCACAGGCCAACACAATCCTGGAGATACCTGGGTGGAGTCACAGGGAGCTACCAGACACGGACCTGCCTTCACCAGGAACAAGACTATTCAACAAAATACCTAGGAGGGTTACTGGGCTACTACCCAAGACTTCAGCCATCTCCAGAGGAAGTGAACACACTCTTGGTGATGCCTAGAAGGAATGCTGGGGAGCTGCTAGGCATGGACCTGCCTCCAACATGGACAAACAATTGAATTAGCAGCCTAGGAGGAGTTTGGGGCTACTACCCATGACTTCAGCTGCCTCCAGATGAAGCCAAAACACTCTTGGAGATGCCCGGGAGGAGTTCCAGAGAGATATCGGCCACTGACCTGCCTTCAATATGAGGAAAGCTCTTGGAGTAAGTAACCAGGAGGACTTGGGCTGCTACCCGAGACTTCAGCTATATCCAGGGAAGGCCAAAAAACTCCAAAGCTGCCTGGGAGGACTCCCAGAAAGCTACAGGGTGTGGACCATCCCTCAACAGTGAAAACACCCCTTGAGTGGATTCCTTGGAGGAGTCAGGGGCTGCTACCTGTGAAATTCAGCTCTCTCCAAGGAAGACCAACAAATTCTGCAGCTGCCTGGGAGGAGTCCCAGGGAGCTACCGGGCTTGCACCTGCCTCCAACATGGACAAAACGCTTCGGGTAGCTACCGTGCAGGAGTCTGGGCCTGCTGCCTGGGACTTCAGCTTTCCCCAGAGGAGGCCAAGACAATCCTGAACGTGCCTGGGAGAATTCCCGCACGGCTACTGAGCACAGACCTTCCCCCAACATACACAATGCTCTTTGCGTAGCTACCTTCAAAGAGCCTGGGGCTGCTGCAGGGAATTCACCTGTCTCCAGACGAAGCTAAAACAGTCTTAGGTTTTCCTGGAAGGGGTCTCAGGGAGCTTCTGGGAATGGACCTTCCTCACACATGAAGAAAACTCTTCAGGTAACTACCTAGGACGAGGCTGCGGCTGTTACTGAGGACTTCAGCTGTCTCCAGGCAAAGTGCAAACACTCCAAAGCTGCCTGGGAGGAGTCTCAGAGAGCTACAGGGCATGGAACTGCCTCCAACAGAGGCAAAACTCTTCACATAACTTCCGTGGGGGAGTCTGGGGCTGCTACCTTCAAAATTTCACCATCTCCAGGGGAGGCCAAAACATTGCAGAGCTGCTTGGCAGTCCCTGGGAAGCTACCAGGCGTGGACCTGCCTTCAAGTTCAAGAAAACTCTTCATCTAACAACCTTGCAGCGTCTGAGTCTGCTACCTGCAAAATTCAGCTGTCCCCAGGGAGGCCAACACAGTCCTAGAGATGACTGGGAGAATTCCCAGGGAGCTACCAGGCATGGACCTGCCCCCAACATGAACAAAACCTTTCAGGTAACTATACAGGCGTCATATGCGTCTTCTATCCAGGACTTCAGCTGGCTCCACAGAAAGGCAAAACTGGAGGACTTGCTGCCTTGGAGGAGTCCCAGAGGTCTACCGAGCATGGACCTGCCTCCAGCATACACAAAACACCTTGGGGAGCTACCTTGGAAAAGTCTGGGACGGCTACCTGCTAAATTCAGCTGTCTCCAGGGGAGGCCAAAACATTCTGGAGATTCCTCCGAGGATTCCTGAGGAGCTATCGGGCATGGCCTGCCTCCAAGACAAAGAAAACTCTGCCACTAACTAGGAAAATTGTGGTGCAGCCACCTGGGACTTTAGCTGCCTGTAAAGAAAATGAAAACACTCTGTTAGATGTACGGGAAAAGTCCTGAAGTAAAACCAGGAATGGACCTGCCCCCAAGATGCACAATGCTCTTTGGGTAGCTACCTTAGAAGATTCTGGGGCGGCTACCTGGGAATTCACTTGTCTCCAGAGGAAACCAAAAGACTCCGGGAAATCCCTGCGAGGAGTTCCAGAGTGCCTCCGACATGCACCAAACTCTTCAGGTATCTCCCCTGGTGCAGTCTGGGGCTGCTACCCAGGACTTCAGCTCCCTCCACAGCAGGACAAAACACTGGGGCAGATGCCTGGGAGGAGTCCTGGGGAGCTCCAGGGCATGGACCTGCTTCCCATTCCTATCGGCAATCAATGGCAGAGCATCAATCAATAGGATGGCAGCAGTCAGTAAAAGCAGCAAGCAATCATATAGCAACAACCAATCCTTTAGGAATAAGCAACAGAACAGCAACAACCAGGTTACTACAAAGTTGTCACTAGGGAGGGAACTTATCCTCCAAACATCAGCAGATATACTGATGATGGATTACTTGTATGGAGATCTAATACTGGTATAAAGTGCATTAGATTTCAGAAAGGGCCAAAGCACCCCAGAGGGGAGGACAAAGCGATCCCAGAGGGGACCCAGCCATCCCAGAAGTGGGTGGATAAACCTATCCGACTCCAAAAGTGAGCCCAAAGGGGGAACAATAACGTAACAGACAGAGTCTCACTTCTGAGATGATCTGGAGGTGCCTGGATTCTCGGTCCCCAGCTGTGCTGCAAAGCGGCCAGCTGCACGTTTCAGGGATGCTTCTGATCGCCAGGCCCACAGCTCCCGGGCTCGCAGGAACGTTCTTCTGCTCGGGCATTTCCCTTTCTAAGCAGTCACCTTTATGGCTGCTCACACCTGCCCGCTCCTGCCCTATCAGCTCCTCAGGCACCAGTGACCTCACAAGCACCTGCTCAAGCCAGGGGCCTGCTCCTGCCCTATCAGCTCCTCAGCCACCAATGACCTCACAAGCACCTGCACAGCAGAAGCGTCCTCACTGCCAACGCCCTGGCTTTTTTCCCTCCATCTCCATCTCTGTCTCCCATCTCCCCCTGCTCTCCCCTCTTCCAGGCACCTTTCTCCCCCACTCCACCACCTCCCACTGCCTCTGGCTGCCTCTGGGTTCGGGGGGCAGATGTTACCTCGCAAGCATTGTCCCAGACCGGTCACCTGCATCTCCTTCTCATCTCCTTCGGCTCTCATCATCACTGCACCAGTTGTTTGATGCGCTTTTGGACATCATGGGCCCTTTCGTCCTGCCTCCCTCCTGCTGTTAAATGTTGTTCCTGCAAGAGAAGTGACCATCAGTCCGTGTCCCCTCTCTGCCATCTTACCTGCATCTCTCTGACCTGGACAGCTGCTGGGAGCTGTCACCATCAGCCCCGGCTCTGCCTCAAGGCGTCTCCTGGCACAGGCGCAGCTCTGGCTGTGCTTGGTGCGTGCCGTGCTGCCGGAGGGAGAACAGCAACCCTCACAGTTACTCCTGGGCAGTGTCCTGCTGGGAAGGGCTGATCTGAAGGCAGGCTGGCAGCTGACCCTGAGGCCGTGCTGGGGGTGGCCACATCTGCCTCCTTCCAGCAGGATTTTGGAAAGCCCCTTCCCAGCTGGCAGCGCCAGGCCAAGAGCACGGGGCAGAAACAGCTCCCAGCCACAAGGGCCCAGCCCCCAACTGGCCTCTGTCCCCAAACTACTAAAACTGCCAAACAGGCTCTCCCTCAACCTGAAGTCTCGCCAGTTGGGAAAAAAGAAACTGTATATGACCAGATGCAGTCGTCTGACTAAGACTGTTAGAGGGTGATTGGGGCTTCAGCTCCAGAACAAAAGAATTTCCATCACAGAATCTCAGCCACCACCTCCGTGATCGTCTTCTCAGTGACCCACAAGCACTGCGCTGCAAAAAATGGGACGGCTAATAAAATAAAAAATATCCTATGCCCCCAAATCTTTGTTTCCCTCCTATCCTCAGACTGCCACAGTAATAATCATACTTTTAGTCTGTAATGACACCGGAGAACCCTCCAAAGCTCCTGGCATTAGGGAAACACACACCATCCTGCAGGAGGACAGGACAACACCGGCTCAGCCAGAATGACTGTCAGTGGCACAAGAGGCCTTGTGTCCCAAAACACTCGGCACGTCCCTGATCCCATGAGATCAAAGATTCTTTCCTTTTTCCTTCCTTAATCAGTTGAGGCCCTTCTAGGCATCTTTAAAAGATCCTGACCTTAAAATGGCAACAATTCGGGCACAGCAGATGATGGGTCAGGTCATTTGTTTTGGTGTTCTCATAAAACCTGAGGCATGTGTTTTAGCTATTCCTCAACTCTTTTTCTCTTTTCTTCACATTCCTCCCCAAAAAGAGAAGAAAAAGACAATGAGCAACAGCATCCGGACATTTTGAATGCTCTGCTAATACATGAGGTTTCCAACAAGCGTGCCAGGGGAATAGGCGCAGCCAGCTGGAAGCTGCAAGGCACACACCAGCAGTGTGCAACGAGGCACGGCCAGTGCCCATCGGCACCCTTGTTCTGACAGACGGCCATCGCTGAAGACAAGTCTGCTCAGTCAGAGCAAAAAATGACTGGCCGGATCCTAAAAATGCCACTTTGGAGGCTGAAAATGAGGCTTTGGAAAGTAAAAATGTGTCTTTGGACTCCAAAAAGGAGACTTCGCAAACTAAAACTGAGCCTCTGGACCACAGAAATGAGGCTTTCCGCCCTAAAAATGAGGCTTTCTGCCCTAAAAATCATAGAATCATAGAATGCTTTGGGATGGAAGGGACCTTTAAAGGTCATCTAGTCCATCCCCCCTGCAATGGGCAGGGACATCTTCAACTAGATGAGGTTGCTCAGAGCCCCATCCAGCCTGTCCTTGAACGTTTCCAAGGATGGGGCATCTACCACCTCTCTGGGCAACCTGTCCCAGTGTTTCACCACCCTCATCGTGAAAAATTTGTTTCTGGTGTTTAGTCTAAATCTACCCTCCTTTAGTTTAAAACCGTTCCCCCTTGTTCTCTCGCAGCAGACCTTTCTAAAAAGACTATCCCCATCTTACTTGCAGGCCCCCCTTAAGTATTGAAAGGCTGCTATAAGGTCTCCCCACAGCCTTCTCTTTGCCAGGCTGAACAGCCCCAGCTCTTTCAGCCTTTCCTCAGAGCAGAGGTGTTCCACTCTCTGATCAGTTTTGGGGCCTCCTCTGGACCCGCTCCAACAGGTCCATGTCCTTCCCGTGCTGAGGACTCCAGAGCTGGATGCAGTAAAAAATGAGGCTTTAGACCCTCAAAATTAAACTGTGAGCCCTGAAGAAAGCCTATGGGTAAGAAAAGAGAGGTTTGGACCCTAACAAGGAGGATTTGGGCCCTCAAAATGAGGCTTTGGGGACCATAAGGGGCTCAAAGTGTTATAGTAAATGGGCTTACATCAGGCTGGTGGACAGTCACCAGTGGGGTTCCCCAGGGCTCCATTTTAGGGCCAGCGCTCTTTCATGTTTTTAGCAATGATCCAGACACAGGAGTTGAATGTACATGAAGTAAATTTGCTGACGATCCTAAAGTAGGAGGAGCTGTGGACTCCCTCGAGGCTAGGGAGGCCTTCCAGAGAGATCTGGATAGACTCGAGAGCTGGGCAACCACCAACCATGGGAAGTTTATCAAGAGCAAGTGCTGGATTCTCCCCTGGGACGGGGTAATCCTGGTTATCCATACAAACGGGGGGACGAGAGGCTGGCGAGCAGCCCTGCCGAAAGAGATCTGGGGGTTTGGGTTGATGGCAAGTTGAACAGGAGTCAACAGTGTGTCCTGGCAGCCAAAGGGGCCAGCCGTGTCCTGGGGTGCATCAAGCACAGCACCGCTAGCCGGTCGAGGGAGGCGACTGTCCCACTCTACACTGCCCTGGTGCGGCCCCACCTCCAGCGCTGGGTGCAGTTTTGGGCGCCTCAATATAAGAAGGACATCAAACTAGGAGTGTGTCCAGAGGAGGGCAACCAAGATGGTGAAGGGTCTCGGGGGCAAGACTTACGAGGAGCGGCTGAGGTCGCTTGGTGTGTTCAGCTTGGAGAAGAGAAGGCTGAGCGGTAACCTCATTGCAGTCTACAGCTTCCTGGGGGGGGAGGGGGGGCAGCAGAGGGGGAGGTGCTGATCTCCTCTCTCTGGTGACCAGCACAGGACACGAGGCAATGGAATGAAGCTGCGTCAGGGGAAGTTCAGATTGCACATTAGGAAAAGGTTCTTCACTGAGAGGGTGGTCGGTCCCTGCAACAGGCTCCCCAGGGAAGTGCCCACAGCACCAAGCCTGTCAGAGTTCAAGGCGCGTCTGGACGACGCTCTTAGTCCTATGGTTCAGTGTTAGGTAGACCGGGGAGGAGCAGGGAGTTGGACTCGATGATCCTCAGGGGTCCCTTCCAACCTGACATATTCTGTGGTGCTGTCATTCTAAGGCAGCGGCCTGCTCCTGCTCTGAAACCTCCGCAAGCCCCTGTGGAAGCCACCTGCATGCTCCTGCCCTAATGCCTGGAGAAACACCACTTACCCCACAAGGACCTTCACAGGCCAGGTGAATTCTCCTGCCCTATCAGCTCCTTGGCCACCAGTGACAACATAAGCAGCAGCACAAACCAGGTGCCTGCTTGTTCAGCCACCAGTGACTTCACAAGCACCTGCACCAGCCAGGTGTCTGTTCATACCCAATCAGCTACTTAGCCACCAGTGACATCACAAGCAGCTGCACAAGCCAGGTGCCAGTTCCTAACCTATCACCTACTCAACCACATATGACATCACAAGCACCTGCACAAGCCAACTGCCTCCTCCTGCCCTATCCCATAGGCAGGGAACCATGACAGCACAAGCACCGTTACAAACCAGGCATCCCTTCGTTCCCAGTCCCATACTCAGACAACAGCTACCTCACAAGCACCTGCACCAGCCAGGGGCCCGCTCCTGCCCCATCCCCTACTCAGGCACCTCTGACACCATAAGCACTTGCACACAGCAGGTGCCTGCTCCAGCCCTAGCCCCTACTCACGTACATGTGGCATCCCAAACACCTGCACGGCCCAGCGCCATGCTCCTGCCCCGACAGCTACAGAGCTGCCAGGGACAGCGCAGGTCCTGCCCCTGCCCTATCACCTCTTCAGGCACAGGGGAGATCGCAAGCACGTGAACAAGGCAGGTGATTCCTTCTGCTCTATCACCTACTTATCCACCTGGGAAATCACAGAATCAGAGCATGTCCTGAGCTGGAAGGGACCCACAAGGATCATCGAGTCCCACTCCTGTCCCTGCACAGGACAACCCCAAAATTCACACCCTAGGTCTGAGGGCGTTGTCCAAATGCTTCTTGAATATTGCCAGGCTTGGCGATGTGACTACCTCCAGGGTCAGCCTGTCCCAGTGCTCCACCCCCCTCTGCGTGAAGAACCTTTTCCTAACCTCCAACCTAAACCTCCCCTGCATATCTTCCTGCCGTTCCCTCGGGTTCCGTCATTGGTCGTCAGGGAGAAGAGATCAGCGCCTGCCCCTCCTCTTCCCCTTGTGAGGAAGCTGCAGGCCGCGATGAGCTCTCCCCTCAAATCACAAGCATCTGCTCAAGCCAGGGGCCTGTTCACAACTTATCACGTACTCTGGTGTTTATGACCTCACTAGCAGCTGCACAAGCCAGGGGCCTGCTCCTGCCCTATCAGCTCCTCAGACACCAGTGACATCACAAGCACCTGCACAGCAGAAGCGTCCTCACTGCCAACGCCCTGGCTTTTTCCCTCCATCTCCATCTCTGTCTCCCATCTCCCCCTGCTCTCCCCTCTTCCAGGCACCTTTCTCCCCCACTCCACCACCTCCCACTGCCTCTGGCTGCCTCTGGGTTCGGGGGGCAGATGTTACCTCGCAAGCATTGTCCCAGACGGGTCACCTGCATCTCCTTCTCATCTTCTTCTGCTCTCATCATCACTGCACCAGTTGTTTGATGCGCTTTTGGACATCATGGGCCCTTTTGTCCTGCCTCCCTCCTGCTGTTAAATGCTGTTCCTGCAAGAGAAGTGACCATCAGTCCGTGTCCCCTCTCTGCCATCTTACCTGCATCTCTCTGACCTGGACAGCTGCTGGGCGCTGTCACCATCAGCCCCGGCTCTGCTTCAAGGCTTCTCCCGGCACAGGCGCAGCTCTGGTTGTGCTTGGTGCGGGCCATGCTTCCTGAGGGAGAACAGCAACCCTCACAGTTACTCCTGGGCACTGTCCTGCTGGGAAGGGCTGATCTGAAGGCAGGTTGGCAGCAGGTCCTGCGGCTGGTCCGGGGGTGCTCCCTGTCCCCCAGCTCGGCCACAGGTCCCACATCTGGCTCCTTCCAGCAGGATTTTGGAAAGCCAATTCCCAGCTGGCAGCGCCACGCCAAGGGTGCCCAGGCCGTGGCAGCTGTGTGGCCTCGAGGGGACACGTCCCCGCCTGGCCCTGTGTCACAAAGGGGCAGTGATGCGGCACCCATCCTGTGCTTGTGAGCTCACCTGGCCAGGCCTTGGGATCCTGAAAAGCGGGCCAGTAAAAGCCACTTGGGCTGAGCTGGCCTTCGGGAAAACTTGGCTCCTTCCTTTGCTACTTGCTTGCCTACTTTTTTCCGACCATTTATCATTTACTGCCCACTTCTCCTCAGCTTCCATCTTCTTTCAAAGGTAATTATGATTTGACTTTCAGGACAGATCATAGAGCAGGTAAATAGGGGATAAAAGTATAGGCTGGTCTATACCTTCTGAGCCGTAGGCTGAGCTGATACACCTTTATAGGCTGGTCAGGGCTACGGCTAGAGTTCCTAGTTGCTAACTCTTCTTTCTTTTCCATATCCTAGCATAGGTTAAGTAGCGGGGTGGCAGTGTAGTCTGAGGCATTGAGCTCAGCCTAGAATGACGGGAATCCCACCCTGAATGGTGCAGTAGGAAGGGAGACAGAAAAGAAGCACGGCAAAGGCAGCCGTTAAAGTAGTAGCTGAAAGCGAGTCCCACCTGCGTACAAGGTGGGAAAGGGTGGGCTGGAGAGCCAGAGGGCTCTGCTGCTAACGCTAGCAGCAGCTATGCAGCAGGTCCTCTTCAGAGAAGGTGACACGCAATGCAGCCTTTCAAAAGGGCCTTGGCAATTGCTGTCAACTGGAGTCCGGCGACAGGGACAGCAGGGCCATCAGCCTGCAGCTCTGCAGCAGTTACAAGTACCACTGAAAGACTTTTGATGGCGGACGCTGTTCTGTGGGTTACATTTGGGGTTCTTGGAATCATTTTGTTGAGCTACAATTATTTCTTTGCAATCAGGTGACGGGATTGGCGCTGATCTTCTCTTTCTCGAGCGTGTCCTGACATCCTTTGTCATCCAAAGCTTTCCCCTCTGTTCCCGAGAGAAGCGATGGCCACAATCGGGAACGACTCCCGTGAGTAACGCCTTCACCAGCAGGCTTGGGCTTTGTGAATCCCCAAAGGCAACGGACGTGGCTGGTGCTCCTTCCCTGAATGCTGATGTGCTGACAACCTAGAGGGAATTCGGGGCGTTTCCTGACAGCAGCCAGACTCACCCAGATGTTTGCGATTAGACGCAGGAAAAACGCGTGTTGTCACTCCTCTGCCACTATGTACAAGACTTGGAAAGATGACATTGCTCCTAGAAAGATCTGACATCAGTAGGGTTACCTTCTGGGCTAGGGACTTGCTTCTTTTCATCAAGTTACAATCAGGAAAAGGGAAGACTTGACCTGATAAGCCCGTTCAAGAGTCTAGAGGGAAAGGAAGGCAGCCCGAGGCACAGAAACCAGAGTGTGGGTTTGTTGGACTTTCAGCAAAGTAAGCAGGGGAGCAGACTCTTTTCCAAAACTGTTTCTTAACCAGGAAATGCCAATGGCAGTGTTAGGCTTCCCCCGATGTTTCTCTGTTGGAGGTTAGAGCTGGTTTACCTGGGTGCTCCTCTACAGGAGTCAACTCTCAAAATAGGCTCACTTACAACAGCATCATCTCATCTCTTTTCAAACGTTATCTCCCTGCAGTCCTTGCCAAGGGAATGGCTCTGCCACAACACATCCCCTTTCCCCTGGAGAAGATTTGCATGGACTGGCAGCAAAGACAGAGAGCTGGAGCAGGACTCCACAACCTGGGCAATACGTGCTACCTCAACTCCGTCCTGCAGTGCC
The DNA here is from genome assembly GCF_965183815.1 of Platalea leucorodia. NCBI lineage: Eukaryota > Metazoa > Chordata > Aves > Pelecaniformes > Threskiornithidae > Platalea > Platalea leucorodia. The sequence continues at coordinate 27,031 of NW_028121278.1, forward strand.
TGACGTACACACCCCCTCTGGCCAACTACCTGCTCTCGCGTGAGCACAGCCGGTCATGTGAGTACTTTCAGGAACATCTCCCTGTAAATCTGTTGGGTACTTCCCAAGGATTCCCAGCATCTGGAATTTGATTGAGGAGAAAAGCAGCCCTTCTTTGTCGGCCCCCTGAGTGGCGTTCTTTGAACACTCAAGCCTAGAAGGCTCTTGTCCTACCTAGGTGTGTTCATCTTCAGAAAGGCACCACTTTCAGGCCCCGGGTCTCGGTCCCTGTTCCTGCCAGTTCAACTCTCTCTGCTTATTGCACATAAAACTGCTGTCACTTAAGCATCCCCCTGGAGAAAGTTTTCTATGCACTAAAATGGCCCGGGCTTGTTGGGACATTGGCACCTTGGGAGAAGGGGACTGGAGACTGTTATCTTCTAATTTCAAGATCTCCATTAAGTTTCCCATTGCTGTGGGTATTTTGCTAATCTGAGAAGCTTCCCTCCCTCCCTCCCTCCCTCTTCAGGTCGCCAGCAAGGCTTCTGCATGATGTGCATAATGGAAGCGCATGTTAACGGGGTCCTGCATTCTTCAGCCAGGGCCATCCAGCCTAGGGCTGTCCTCGGTGTCCTCACACGTAAGGCATTTCAGCTGCTTTTACATGCTTTCTTCCCTTCTTGTAGGATACAGCTACTAACTTCTTCTTTCTTTAGGAATAGGAGAACATTTGCAGCTTGGCAGGCAGGAAGACGCCCACGAGTTCTTACGCTACACTGTCGATGCCATGCAGAGAGCTTGTCCGAGTGGAAGCAGCGAGTAAGCACAAGCAAATTACCTTTTCCATGCTCCTGAGCCCTTTGGACTCCTTGGTGTACTCCCATCAAGGAAACCCGATGCCCAGGGTTTTCAGACAAAGCAAAACTCTTGGAGGAGATAACTCTCTGCCTTACCATTTCTTTCCAGCTTGGACATCTCTTCTCAAGCAACTACCATCGTCCATCAAATATTTGGGGGCTTTCTGAGATCGAGAGGTACTTTTTAGAAATATTACTGCCCTTAGATTGGTCTGCGGCTCTTTCTCTCGTCATGGTAAACAGCTTCCAGTACGCAGCAGTTGTGTCCAGTGTCTCCAAAGCAGTACGTGCTGGGCATTGAAATGGGCACAGTTAGCCTCCTTCCCAACCTGAGAAGCATTTCTCTTTGCCTTCCAGTAACGTGCTTGAGCTGCAAAGCCGTTTCCGACACCTACGAGGCATTCCTTGATATTGCTTTGGATATCCAGGTAAGATGTTTGGAAATTGTGGTGCAAAAGGTTTCAAGGCCCCTGCAGGGGGCCGAGGTTATCTCCAGTTAACTCCCTTGACTTAAAACTGTGGGCTGTTGCCACGCCAGAGCTTGGTGGTGGATGGGAAGGGAACTGGGCTTCTGGGCTCCTTCTCTGGAAGCCCTCTAAATGGTCTGCCTGTGCTGGGTGCTGGCTGTCAGCTGGGCAAAGAGTAAGGGTGGTATCTGCAGCCAGGATGGCACTGTCATGCCACCCTGCTTTGGACTCCCTCAAGACGCGTCCGGTTGCTGGACGGATGGGGTTGATTGCTTTTGCTGCTTTTGACCACGCGTACCACAGGCAACTCTGGTACCGCCCAGGGGTAGCTGCTTATTGGGATAACGCTGGTCCCACACGGGCAGCTATTTCTTGGGATTCTGAGTTTCCAGGAGCTTAGTGCTCTCCTTTCTTTCTCATCCAGGCAGCCTCAACTCTCACTGCAGCTCTGGAAGACTTTGTCAAACCTGAGCAGCTGGAGGGCGAAAATGGCTATAAATGTAGCAAGTAAGAATATTACTAATGACATCTTCATAGCAGCTACTGGGTTACGGTACTGCATGTCTGGGAGCACCAGTTATGTTCTGACTTAATTGAGAAACCCACTCATGAGACAGCTTGGGTTTTTTTCCTTTTTTTTTCTTCCCCGTACAACTAATCCACCGGAATCATCTGGAACTTGGAAAAGAATGCATTCATTTCTAAGAAGGGTGTTTTTTTCTCTTCTACCTGAATATTTGGAAAGCTTTCATGAGAATTTTATTCCTGGCATCGTCTGCCCTGGAGGTGGTCAACCCTCCTAGCTCGGAAGTTGCCCACTGAACTACCCCTTGGGCCAGAAGGGAAAAGACAGGTCCCATGTGCAGTGGGGAGCCAAAGCAAGGAGGAGCTCTGGGCAGGGATTTGGCAACAGCAGCTTCCTCAAGAAACCAAACAACCCTTTAATTGCCAAGGCTTTTTGGATGCTTGCGTCTCTGTGCAGGAGACCTCAGTCCTTGGAGCAGCAGCAGCCCCTGCCGGCTCTCTGAACAGTGTCATGCCTAGGTCTGCTCTTGTAAAGACTGCAGACTGCTGCTCTCCAAAGCGAGCCACCCCAGACCGAAGCTAGCTTCGGTGAGAGCGTGTGGGCTTAAGGGGTCTGAAATGCAAACCTGTGCGCACGATAGCTGGGCAAAACAAGCCTTAACTCAGCCCTACACGGGTGGGGGGCAGAGTGGGGAGAAGATGGGCTGCAACAGTTGGGTCTGTGCTTGTTTCAAGGTGTGAACAGCTGGCCACTGCATCCAAGAGGCTCACAATACACCGCTCCTCCAATGTCCTGCCAGTCTGCTTGAAGAGATTTGATGCTTTCTCTGGCAGAAAGATTAGCAAGGTATGTACACAAGGGCACTGCAACTTTGTCTGCTTGGAAGGAGACCTTTCCCGAAGGAGAACCCTTTTTTGGAAGTTGTTCGTGTCTGCACACGACAACTATCGAGTGCGGCCCTCTAAGAAAAATCAAGGCAATAGCTATGCCTTGCTCTTTCCCTTGTGGCAAGAGGAAAGTGCCAGTGTGAAGAGAAGCACTTTACTGCGCTCGTCAAGAGCTGCTTTGGCCAACAACAGTTTTCTGCCACTGCAGTGATGAAATGGCAACGCCTGGTTTTGATGAATCTTTGCGAAGATCTGTTTCTATGCCTCTAGCCTGGGTTTGCTGGCAAGGTTTTCTCAGGCTGCTCCCTAAAGACTCTCAGGATAATTTGGGGGTCTTCTTGGTCTCTCTTTAGGTTGTGCAGTATCCGGAAACTCTGGACCTTGCCGCGTACATGTCTCAAGCCCCTGGAGAACCACTCCTCTATTCCTTGTATGCCGTCCTGGTACATGAAGGCTCCGGCTGCCAGGCAGGACACTATTACTGCTTCGTGAAGGTAGCAGACAACTCGGTGATTTGCACTGGTGTATGGTGTCCGTGTCCTTCAGTGGTGTTCTGCCTGTGGTTTTGCTTTAAAACCCCTGCAGTGCACCTAAAGATAGCGCTGCCTTTCTTTGCAGGCCAGCGATGGACACTGGTACAAGATGAATGATGCCTCTGTGGATCGTTGTGACATCAAGACGGTTCTCTGCCAGCGTGCATATTTACTCTTCTATGCCAGGTAATAACAAGTGTGCAACAGTGCTCAGAATACACTCCTTCTCCTGTCACTGATCTGGGTGGTGGTGTTCTCCTCCGGTGGGTTTTGCTTTCTGGCCTAGGAGAGAATGCCTGTTTGTCCCGTTGAGTTCTGTCTCTTCTGCAGTTCCCCACCTCCTGCCTTCTCCCTCCTTGTCTGGCACTAAACTGTTGCGCTTGTGTAACTTGCTAGCGGTCTGCTCCCTGAGACTGGCTAGCTGCAAAAAGAGGCCAATTGGAGGTCCGAGAGGGTTTAAGATGAGTTACTGCTCTGAGAGGGACAGACATGGCTGGAAGACCATGATCTCATTTCCAGCTTCTAGCGCTGCTTCAGTCTTCTGCCTGTCGTATCAAGTGCTGCCAGAAAGTGACAGGATGAGACTGAAGCCATGAGGAGGCTGCAAGAACAACCCTAGACTAAGATCACTGTTGTTACTCCAGGCACCACGATTTGACCCCTGGAGCAGGCACTGAATGCCAAGAGACAAAGAGCATTTCCATGGCAAAGCTGGATCAAGGGCTGAAGAGGGCATTTTCTGGAGGCACCCTGGCACTGAGAAATCAAGAAGGCGGAGAAAATAGGCCCAGGATCCAAGGGAAGAGACAAACACGGGACTCTGCAGGAATGCCCCATCAGCGCCGCGGCAGGAAGAGAGCACGCTCCGACACCGAGGAGGAGGAGGAGGAGAAGCTGAACAGAAGCCAACCAGACTGCCCGCCTCCGAAGCGGAGGCGCATTGCCCTCGCGGAAACGCAGAAGCGCCCTCACTGTCAGCTGCCGCATGGCAGTGGGGACCTGTGCAGCTCTTCCCAATGGCAGAGGAACAGCCCTGACAACGGCAGAAGCTCAGGAGGGGAAGGTGTGCACGGCTCGAGCGGCCACAGAGCAGACTCGCATCCTGGGTCAGTAGGTGAGCGGCAGCTGGGCACATCCTCACTTCAACAACGTCCGCTCCCACCAGTGCCAGTTCACCCGGAGTCTGCAGGCCCTTGCCAGGCAAATGGAAAACAACCATGCAGAAAGAGGAAACAGTCCTGTGAAGGGGGGGGTGAAAGTGTGCCCGAAAGAAAGCGGCAAAAGACAGCAGCGAGCATTCTGGTGATCCAGAGTTGACAAAGAAACGCAAAAAAGTGAAGAAGAAAAAGAAATCCAGAGAGAACTCTGGAGAGGAGGACTCAAAAGTAAGCAACAGTTGCAGCATCACCAGCAAATGTTGCCTCACACTTTGCCAGGTGTTTCAGGCGCGTGGCTTATGGAAAGAAACGTTCAGGACTTGTGACGGAGCCTGCCACCACAACCTGCAATTTACCATCAAAGGCCGCAGACAAACATTATCAAAAGAATGCTAACCATCAGACTTAACATTTACGATTGAAACAATAAAATTGCCATCATAACCAAAGCCAGTCCGAAGCGGTGCTTCTCATTTCTGTAGAGAGTTGACCATGCAAGAAAGAACACAAGGGTTCGGGGGTTTTTTGAAATTTTTTAACTCGAGACTTCTGTTATGAAAGCACCCTTGTGATCCAGAAGGGTGGAAGTTTTCTACAGCTGCTGAGCATATGAAATTAGCAGGTAGAGATCTCAGGGAAAAAAAATGCCTGGGAACAGAGCATCTCCAGTGCTGCTCCATTAGAGGCTCAGGTCGCCTGCGTGCGATTCACGTTGTCTTCTCCCCAGTACAGCATCCCGTGCAAGAGAGACAAGGAAACCAAGGCATTACAAGCATTGCCCCTGACGGTCCCCATCAGCAGGGCCATCTTGTTGAGAAGCTGGTTTCCTGGCAAACTTGGCCAGTGGACTTTGAGTAAAAAAGACCACACTTCCCCTTGAAGACGCTTCTGCAGTGTCCCACAAGAGCTGCAGTTCATACGCCTTCTGGCCCATTTCTGAGCCTGTCACAAGGCGTCCTAGATAGGAAATCAGTTTCTGAGGCAAAACCGAGGCAGAAACAGGTAGGCACTTCTCCTCACAGAAAGTATAAAACACTCGGCTCCCAAGCCTACCGCGAGACTCACTGCAAAAGGAGCAAAGGTGCTTCTCCATCGGCATCCTCTTTTATCTCCAAAAGCCAGCGCTTGGGACTACTGTGCCCTCTAGACATCGAATCCAGCGAGAGAGGCGCTGGGAATGGGGACGGGAGCAGGAACAGGGTCGAGGCGAGCAGCCAAGCGCAGGGATCTTTCTTGGCAGCAGTCCTGCTCTGGTGACCTGTGTAAAAGTCACTTCTTTGCCGGCCTGGGAGAGAGGCAAGGAGACTTCAGCAGAGAATTACCAAGGGGACTGATTCTCTTTATTTAGCCATGCATATTGCACCTGCATAAAACAGTTCTCCATGCCTGCCCTATCAACTTCTCAGGCACGTAGCACATCAAAAACCATCTTCACAAATCACAGACAGACTCCTGCCCTATCAGCTACTCAGCCACCAGTAACATCACAGGCACCTGAAAAAGCAACGGGCCAGTTCCTGCCACAAATGACATCACTGACACCTAAGCAGGCCATGCCTCTTTTCCCATCTATCTGCTACTCAGTCGCAAGTGCTATCACCAGCATCCGCACAAGTCAATGAAAAACTCCTGCCCTATCAGCTCCTCAGCAGCAGGTGACACCACGAGCACCTGCAGCAGAAGCCAGCTTCTTGCTCCTTCCCCATCAGCTGCTCAGCCACCAGGGTCTTGACAAGGACCTGCACAGCAGGAGCATCCTCAGTTTCCACATGCCACCTTTTTCACCTCCATCTCTAGCTTGTCTCCTGTCTCTCTGGCCTCTTCTCTCTGCCAGGCACTTTGCTCCGTCACTCCAGGACCTCCCAATGCCTTTTCCTGTTATTCTGCTTCTGGGGCAGATGTTACCTCGAAAGCCACGTGACCTGCCCCTATTTCTCCTCTCCCTCTGCTTTGGGCTCTGGCTCTTTGATGCATTTTTTCACCTCATGTTTTTTTCATGAGGTGAAATGCTTGTGTGCTTGTGAAATGCTTGTGTGCTTGTGCTTTCACCTCATGCATTTTTTCACCTCCCCACGAGTGTGGCAGCCTGCTCCCATGGGGAGTGGCAGCCAGCCCAGCCCCACACCTTATCTGGTGCCAGGGTCCATGGGGCAGGACCAAGCTGTGCTCAGCTGTGCTCAGCAGCTGCCAAACACCGTGGCGAGAGGAGGGCCAGTGACCAGGGCGAGCCCTGGGGCCGGGACGGCACCAAGCAGCTGCCACTGCTGGGGCCCCCAGGGCTGCTGTCTGCCTTTGCTCTGGTGCCAGCCTGTATGTGGCACGGCCGCCAGGCTGGTGCCACTGGCTGAGCTGCCATGCCTGGCACAGGGCACTGCCGATGCACCGCCGCCATGGCACAGCCAGCACGGCACAGCCAGGAGCCAATCTAGCTCTTGAGGACTCTGGGGGGGTCTTCAGCCCACATCACACAAGGCCATCCCCATCCAGGAGATGCCATGCCACTGCCCCATGTCCCCATCTTCCCAGCAAGGATGGCTACAGGGCGATCCCGCAACCTGCCACCCCCTCCCCAATTCCCTCCCCCAGGGCTGGCACCAGCACTCACCTGGCTGTCAGCACACTCGCGGCAGCCCGGCACCGGCTCCGGCGCCGGCCCGAGGAGCGTGGCAGTGCCGACGGGGTGCAGGATGGGCAGGCTGGCCGACCTGGCGTCCCACACCGCCTGCTCGGTGAAACCGACCATCAGTCGGTTGGTGGTGAGCAATTGTTTTCATTTGCATCACTTGTTTTTCTTGCGTTTTATTTTCCTCTCTCTGTTGGTTTTTTTTTTTCCTTTTCCTTACAATTTTTTTAAAAACATGTCTTTTCAATCATTAAACTGGTTTTATCTCAAGCCACGTGTGTGTTTCTCACTTTTACCTTTCTGATTCTCAACCCCATCCCACCGGCTTTTGTCATTACCATCATCTCAATGACACACTAGATCCTGCCAAACCTACAGCCTGCAAAACCTGAACACCAACCTATGCAAGACACGTTCCAGAAATTACCATCAGCACAGAGAAGCACATGTATCTATCTTGTTCTGTCCTTGCCAAAAGTGCTGGGTGACCTGTCATCAGCCTTGGTGACTGACGGCAGGCAAGACTCTCTCATCTGCCTTAGCTCAGATGCAGCTCCTAGGAAAACAGCTGCTTCAGAAAGTCATGCCTTGCTATTTTGGGAAAGTGTTTCAAGGAAATGTTCTTAATACTCTAGCATGGTAAGACTAAGCATGGTAATCTCACTCCAAGTTGGAGCTCTGCCACAGGTTACCTTTTTTATTTTTTCCCTCTCTTTACACCAAAGGGTGGCACTTCTTTCTGAATGCAAGATGCACCGCCAGTTCCTGCCAGCTGGATGCCAATGGCTGCCCAGAAGAGCTGACTAGGAATGGGAGAACTGGGGCAGCAGCTGTCCCTGGGACTCAGCTTGAACCACAACTGGCAGCAGAGACTCTGGACCATCTCTGCAGCTCGCCAGCGCCTGCAAGGCGTGAAACTGAGTGGTGCCGCCGTGAGGCTCTGACCGATCCCTTCCTGCTGCGTAGGCTACGGCTTGTCCATAGGAGCCTCTTTTCCTATCCATCGATGTGGATTTTCACAAAGGCACCTGTATGCTTTCCAGTCTGGTATCTTAGTATTTATTGCTAGAAAGTTAAACTGTGTTTCTTACCGTATATATAAATGATTTCAGTTAAAAGAATCCTGTTGAAAAAAGGGGGGCAGAAATACTAATGCGTGCTACACTTTAATCTTTCCTTTCTCCCAGAGGATTTTAGCTCTGTGTCATGTAGCTCACCTCACAGCAGTGTGCTGGAAATAACAGGCATTCTCTCTTAGTGCTGTATCATCAATGTCAACATTGTTTCCTCATATATTCTGCAGTCTGCGGAGTTCACATTCCTGTCAGCCCGCCAAAAAAAATGACATGGCAATAGTTACTTAGATTTCTCATCAGAAAACGCACTTTCATACAGACTTAATCGACATTTTTATTCTATACCGTTCTGCATAATACAATGTCACCAAACTGTTGGGATATTGACACCTTAGGAGAGGAGAATGTAGCATGGCGAGTGGACATGGCACCTATAACTTCAAGATCATTAGTTTTTTAGGTTTTTCTGTAGCAATGTCTACTTGACTAGACTGGGATGCTTTCTTCTTTCACTCTTCAGGTCCCAAAGAAGGCTTCTGTATGATGTGCATGATGGAAACTCCCATTAATTTTATTTTTTTCTATTTCTTAAGTTTTCAAAGAATTATTTGGTGCATAGAAGTTATCTTGATACTTTGAAGAAGAGCAATTTCAGAAATATGAGGTTTCTTTCATTTTATTTGAGATAAATATAACCTTCCTATTTATTAGGAATAGGAAAACATTTCAGTTTTGGCAGCCAGGAGGATGCCCGTGAATTCTTAGGCTTCACTGGTGATGCTTCGCAGAAAGCTTGCTTGAATGGAAGCACCAAGTAAGCATGAACAAATTAACTTGTAAATGTTCTCTAGTCCCTCTTACTCCTTTATTTACTATCATAAATTAAAAACTATGCCTTTGGTTTTCATAAAAAGAAAAACTCTTTGAAGAGTTAACTCTGTGCCTTCCATCTTCTGAGGGCTGATGATCATTTATGTCCAGATTAGAGAGACCTTCTCAAGCCCCAGCACTCATTCATCAACTATTTGGGGGATGTCTAAGATCTCGAGGCACTTTTTTAAAATCTTACTCTCCTTTGAACTGGCCTGTGTCTTTTGTCTGTCTGTAGTAAAGGAGTTTGTAGATTGATTAAAGTAAGAGGTATTAAGAACTGAAATTTGCACGGTTAGTCTCCTTCACATATTGTTAAGCATTTGTATTTTGATGCCAGTAAAGTGCTTGAACTGCAAAGCCGTTTCTGATACACATGAGCCATTCCTGGATATTACTTTGGATCTAAAGGGAAGATGTTTTGTGAATATGGGTCGCGATGCGTAAAGACTTGTACAGCTTTCTAAAATAAACTCATTTTATTTCAACCCATATACTGTTAAAAGAAAAGAACTCGGTGGTGGATGGGAGCGGATTGGACCTTGTTCTTCTGCGGAAGCCATGTAAATGGTCTCCATGTTTTCCATTCAAAGCTTGGAAAAGAATACATTTGTTGCAAAGAGAGTAATCTTGGGGTTTCTCTTTGAGTCTCTGGAAATATATTCTACGAATTGTGGCCGGTAGCTCACAGTAGACTTTTATTCCTAGTATTGTCTACACCGGGGCTCGACAGCCTTTGTCAGCGTGAAGTTGCACCCTGAAATTTTGATATGGCCAGAAGTTAAAAGGCATGTCCGAACATTGGTCTGTGCTTGGTTTTAAGGTGTAAAAAGGTGGCTCCTGCGTCCAAGAGGTATACGATGCATCGTTCTCCCAATGTTCTCACAAGATCACTGAAAAGATTTGCAAATCTTAGAGGTGGAAAGATCAAGAAGGTATATTTACAGCTGTAATGCAACTTTATCCTCTTGGAATGGGAGATTTCCCAAAGATGAATACTCATTTAAAAGTGGTTAATGTTTGCAGGCAAGAACTAATAACTACAGTCTAAGAAAAGTCAATATAACAACTATGGCTTCTTGTTTCCCTTTCAATAACAATAAAGTTCCCGTGTGACCATAAGAATATACCTTACTCTTAAGGAGCTAATTCTGCAGAAAACAGTTCTCTGCAACTTAAACCATTAAATGTTGTTTATGAGAAAGGGTATTTTTAAATGAATCAAAAAATACATTCATATAATCCTAGTCTGTGGTTTTGGAAGTGTTTTTCTCAGGCTATGCCATGAAGTATTTCAGGATAATTTTGGAATCTTCTTGGTCTCTCTTGAGAATGTAAAATACCCTGAAGATCTGGATCACCAGCAGAGATAAAGAAGGCATTATCCCACTCTACTCGGCGCTTGTCAGGCCACACCTGGAATACTGTGCACAGTTCTGGTCCCCGTTATACAAAAAAGATGTGGACAGGCTGGAGGGGGTCCAGAGAAGGGCCACCAAGATGATCCAGGGTCTGGGCAGCCGCCATGTGAGGATGAGAGAGCTGAGAGAGCTGGGCTTGCTCAGCCTTGAGAAAAGGAGGCTTCGAGGTGATCTCATCCCCATGTACCACTACTTAAAGGGGAGCTACAAAGAAGATGGAGACTCCCTTTTTACAAGGAGTCACTTGGTGAGGACAAGGGGTAACGGGTACAAGTTACTCCCAGGGAGATTCCGGCTGGACACGAGAGGTACATTTTTCACAATGAGAACAGTCAATCATTGCAATAATCTCCCCAGGGAAGTGGTTGACTCCGCTACGCTGAACACGTTTAAGACTCAGCTGGACACGGTGCTGGGCCATCTCGTCTAGATTGTGCTTGAAAGGTTGGACCAGATGATCCTCGAGGTCCCTTCCATCCTGGGATTCTATGATTCTATGAAATGTAGGTCCTATAGCTTTGTCGCTGGTTCCTCCAGAGAGAATCCTAGAATCTGTCACATACAGCCAGCTGAAGAGCTTATCAGAGGGAATAAGGTAAAATGAGTACCCTCTGATACAAACAAGGTTTCATGCAGGCTTATCATTGTTTTACCTGTCTACTAATACCATTTAATAGAAAGATGTCAGTACAGAGAATTCCACACTGTCCATCTAGTGGTGCAAACACCAGCACTGAGCCTGTATTATTCTGATATTAAATACAGGCAGAGGCCTCCTGGAAAACTTTCATTTCTTCGTAGAATGGTTTTCCATTTTTTGCCACTGTCTGGAACACTTTTTCTACTCCTCTTTCCCTTTTTTCCATCCTAGGATGTGTGAATGTAAATTCCCACCACCTGCTCTCCCATTTGGGAGAGAGGGAAATCCATGTGTTTACTTTTTTCTAGTCGGGGGAGAGCCAATATAGCGGCTTCGGCTAGCGAGGTGATTCAGAGCAGCAAGTGGAGGGAGACAGATGCGTTGGGTGTGTTATTTTTAATGCGATGCTTGCAGACTCAAGAGAAAAAAACACCTTCTCTGGGAGCTGAGGAAGGTGTAAGAACAGGCTTCTAAAGGGAATGTCTTTCAGAGTTTTCCAGCAGCCACCAATTGTTTTACTTCAGGGGATTTTACTCCTAACATTCATCTTTTCGATGGACTTTTTCAAGTGACAAACCTGGTTTTCTTTTGTGCAGTGCCACCGGACCTCGGAAATCTTCTGAGAATGGTGCTCTTATGGCAACTGTAGTGATGGCAGCACTGTTTGCCTATAAAGAATCCAGGAAGGTTCCTTCCAACTTTCGTTGTGAGGCTGAGAACCTTTTTACTCAGTCAGATTCTGAAACCACTTCTGCCAAAGAAGAAGTTGCTGAAAGTACTACAACGAAAGCTGATAATGCGCATCCCAATATCAATGGTCAGCACAAGGTCAGGAAAAAATCCTTGGATGCTGAAGATGAATTCTTTGGGCAGTGTGAGTCTGAAGACCGTAGAGACAAAGACGAGCCAAGAGGATCAAAAGAACCTGAACTAATTTCAAAAGGAAATCCTTTGTACTTCAAAGGGTCTCTTGAGAGCAAAGAGAAATTCGGGCAAACTTCCTCGATAAAGTCTGACATGGAATGTACTTCTAAAAAACTTGCATCCCTAGCTATTACAGACAAATGCCAAGATACAAAGGACATTTCTAATAACTATGGAGAGGTACCACCTGTTAAGGACTCTTGTATGACAGAGCTGGATGAAGTTTTGCAGAGTCAATTTTCTAGAGAAAATGAGGGACTGGGTAATAAAAAACGTGAAGGAGACAAACAAAGGAAAAAAGATCAGGAAAAAAGATAGGACTCTCCAAAAACTGACAAAGAGCACCACCGAAAGAAGAGAGAAAACTCGGACACTGAAGGGAGGGAGAAGGAGAAGCAAACCAGAAGCAAACCAGAGGATCATTCCCACAAGAGGAGGTGCTCTCACAGTGTGGAAACAAATAAGCAAAATCGTCCTAAGCAGGAGTATTGCAATGAAAGCAAGCGTAGATCTCCCCATCATGAAAGAAACAGTCCAAACAATGTCAGAAGCTCAGGCAAATATTCTCGTTCTAGATCCCAAAGCAGAGAAAGAACAGCACAAGACGGGAATGGGCATTATATTGGGGAGAGAGAATGTGGAGCAGAGAAAGATACTATCGAGATGAAGCACAGAGATGGGAAAAAGGCAGATACTGCAATGCTTATTACTCCTCTCCTGGAACAAGGGATGGCAGAGAGAGAAAGTCCTCTCATTGTGAGAGAGGCTTTGACAAACCGAGTCAGGCTTACAACAACAGGTCACATAAGGATCATCACTGCAAAAGCAGATGGCCTCACAACGCACTCTCTGGAGAGGAAGACGTACATCACTTTAGCAGCCACCGAGCAAACTTCCATCATTGTTCAATACCTCAGCAGCCATGTGAAAAATATTCTCGTGAAAGGCATGCACTTCCACCTGTGTCAGCTCGTTCCAATTTTGAGGACACATCCCGGGAAAATGAAAAAGACAAACTAAGAAATGGCAAAAGAAAACATACTCACACAGAAGGAAGCGGAAGCAAAACAGAAAAGAAATGCCAAAAGACAGGTGACCAAAGAATGAAAGCATGCAGAGAAGGTCAAGGAGAAAAAGAAGTCCAAAGATCAACATCGAGAGAAGGACTACAAGTAAGCAAGGACTCCAGCCTGATCAGCAATTTTTTCCTAATTCTTTTCCGGGTGTTTCTCACATCGGCCTGTTCTTCATTGTTTCTAAGTTATTTATAAGGCATAATCTGGCTGGGATGTCTTTGCCCCCCAATAAACATTGTCAAACGATCGCGGCTCTGCTGCAGTCACGCCGTCCCCGCCGCTGCTTTACAGCCCTCTGCCGGAGGCCACGCCCCTCTTCACCCCCCCATCCCTCCCACCCTCCTGCTCTGCACCCTTTATTTGCATACGGGGGGACACACACAGACACAACCATTTGAGGGGAGGGACCAGGGTGGGTCTCAGGGAGAGACCGTGTCCCAGCCCCATTGGGGCACCCCAATTCCGGCCTTTACACAGTGTTCTTAGAGCCTTCAATCGTTCAGGTACCAGAAGACTTGACTCATCACTCCCACCCACACGACCAATTACTAATCACAGTCAAACTTTGCAAAGCAACTCTAGTCCTGCAGCGTTCTTGCTGCCTGTCTAGTGATCCAGACGTCCCTGGAGTCAGCCTTGCTAGCGTTGCTGTTCTATGACGCCCAACGATGCCGGGAGGGTTTCAAAGACGTGTCAGAGGGGTTAGGATGCTGGCGTCCTCTTGGTTGAGCCGGGGTGTCCTTTATCCTTCCTGGACAGCTCCAAGCTTCCCAGAAGCAAAGGCCTTCTTTCCAGGGCTGGGCTGTTCTTTCCTTTGTTTTACTTTAGCATGAACAATACCAAAATCTCCAGTAAACCTCCATACCTCATCACTTGACAGTGTATCACGTGAATGCATCATATCTCTCTCTACAAAGAAAGTTAATACACTTTCACCCTCTAAAGACTGGCTGATGTAATAGTTAGGGAAGGGAATTCTCATACCGTGCCCCATGGGTCCCCCCAGCCAGGGCCCCAAAAAGCCAGTGACAGGGTGACGGAGAGCCAGCAAAGCTGCCACCCAGGGAGGATCGGTGCCCTTTAGTGATTAGATTTGCCGCTGCAAATCAGAAATCCCCCCTGCAGCACTCTGGACATTTCAGAATCCCCGGCAGAGCCGTCCCACGGCATTTCATCTCGCTTCATAACTGCTGTTCCCAAGACCGTCATGGCTGACCAGCAGCCCCATGCCCCAGGACTACAGCTCCCAGCATGCCCTGGGAACCAACATGGCCACCTGGCAGCCCCGTGTCCCAGGACTACGGCTCCCTTTGTGCTGCGGGGCGCTCCTGCCCTGCTGTCTGACCCTGTGGGGACACCGTCCCCCACCCCACCTGGGCCCCATCCCCCCACAGGCCCCATGGCCGCCTCCCCGGGGCTGCCCTGGCCCCAGAGCCCCGGTGGAGCAGGGAGGAGGAGGAGAGAGGGACAGAGCGGCAGAGAGGGGTGGGAGCAGGACAGAGGGATGGCAGGAACAAGGGGGAGCTGGGCAGGGAGCAGAGAAAGGAAACCCCTGGTGAGGAGCGGGCACAGGGACAGGGAGAAGGGGGCAGGGGGCGGCCAGGAACACGGAGATGAGCAGCGGGACAGAGGGACAGAGAGAGCAGAGGAGGGCAGGAGGAAGGACAGAGGGACGGACCGACACAGGCAGGGCGAGGGAGCCGGACAGAGGCAAAAGGATGAGAGGGAAAAGGAAGGGGAGAGGGAAAAGGAGAGGCAGGGACAGAGAGCAGGACACAGAGAAGAGAAGCAAAAGATCTGCAAGACAGTTAGTACCATACACTAGCACCTAGCTGCCTCTTCTCCGAAATGATGTGAAAACTGCAGTTAACGACGACATAAGCAGCTGCACAAGCCAGCTGCTCCTGCCCTACTCAGCAAGCAGCGACATCAGAAGAAGCGTCACAAGCAAGGTGACTTCTCACACCCAGCAGCTACTCAGGAACATGTGACACCACAAGCACCTGCACAAGCCCGGGGCCTGCTCCCACGCTAACAGCTACTCAGAGACCAGGGACCTCACAAGCACCCGCGCAGCAGAAGCGTCCTCACTTCCAGCACCCTGGATTTTGCCCCTCCATCTCTGTCTCCCATCTCCCCGTGCTCTCCTCTCTCCCAGGTGCCTTTCTCACCCACTCCACCACCTCCCAGTGTCTGTCTCTCTGTTTGTGCGGCAGATCTTACCTCGACAGCACTGTCCCAGACAGGTCACCTGCATCTCCTTCTCTTCCTCCCCTGCTGTCATCACGACGCGCCAGGTGGCTGACGCACTTTTTGACCTCAAAGGCCCTTTTGTCCTGCCTCCCTTCCGCTGTTAAAGCCTGTTCCTGCAAGAGAAGTGACAACCGCTTGCTGGCCCCTCTCTGCCATCTTACCTGCATCCTCCTGACCTGGACAGCTGCTGGGAGCTGTCACCATCAGCCCCGCCTCTGCTTCAAGTCTTCTCCCGGCACAGGCGCAGCTCTGGCTGTGCTTGGTGCGTGCCGTGCTTCCCGAGGGAGAACAGCAACCCTCACAGTTACTCCTGGGCAGCGTCCTGCTGGGAAGAGCTGAATTGAAGGCAGGTTTGCTGCAGGTCCTGACCCTGGTCCGGGGGTGCTCCCTGTCCCCCAGCTCGGCCACAGGTCCCACGTCTGGCTCCTTCCAGCAGGAGTTTGGAAAGCCCATTCCCAGCTGCGAGCACCGGGCCAAGGGCACAGGGCAGAAACAGCCCCCTCCCCCGAGGGCCCCAGCCCCCGCCTGGCCTCTGCCCCCAAACTCCTAAAGCTTCCAAACAGGCTCGCCCTCTAACTAAACCATCTTCAGTTTCAAGAAAACAAGTTGCATGCTGCCAGATTCACTCGTCCCACTAAGACTAAGGGCAACTGGGGCTTCAGCTCCCCAGCAAAAGAACTTCCATTACAGAATCCCAGCCATCACCTCCATGACTGTCGTCACTGACCCACAAAAGCTGCATTGTAAAAAATCTTACAGCTAATTAAAATTATCCTCTCCTCCCCAAAACTTTGCTCTTCTCCCACCCTCAGACTACCGCAGTAATAATCACGTCATTCTTCTGTAATTACCACTGATCTGAAACCCCTCCACTGACAGCACTGCTGATAAGGGAGAACCATCACTCACCAGGCACCCACCTGGGAGGCCTTTTTCCTCTGCAACTGAGCACGGCTACATGGATATCTCTGTCCGACAGGAGAACACCGGCCCGAAAATCTGTCGTACATTGTCTTGGCTCGACAGTAAGCAAGAATAGTGATCGTGACAGTGATAGGAACAAACCTAAGAGAAAGCAGGAGAGGGGAAGAAGCAGAAAATGTGGTATGTCTCACCCCCCTCTAATGTCAGAGGAAGTTTCAGGGGTGGTTTTTTCTGTTTGGCTATTTTTTCCTTTTAAATCCCTGCACAGCACAAGTGAAAACCACACACCTGCGTCTGAAGGAGAACTCTCAACCACAAGAGCAAAACTCTCCAGTCTATGTCATTACACTTCCTTCTAGGATACATTGGTCATTTTTTTTTTCACATTTCAGTGTAGAGCTTTACGGTCAAATCACTGAATTCTGATACCGAAATAGGAAAACATCATCTGTAAATCTTTAAAAGAACACTACACTGAAGAAAAACTGTTCATATAAACTGCAAATGCCATGTTTCTTCTCTCAAAGGTTATAATGCTTCTGAGTATCTTTGCCATCTTCATCTTCTCTCTCCTCCCTCTCTTCTGATGACATTATAACTACCGTACCTCAACATAGCATTGAACTGTCCAAGCACTCCTGAAAATTATATGAAATCCAGAACGCCTTAATGTCCTGGCTTTGGCCGGGATAGTTACGCTTCTTCAGAGTACTTTGCATGGGGCTGTGTTTGGGATTTGTGCTGAAAACAGCATTGATAACGCACCGATGTTTTAGTCACTGCTGAGCAGCACCGACACAGCGCCAAGGCCTTTTCTGCCCCGCCAGCGAGTAGGGTGGAGGTGCACAGCAAGCTGGGAGGGGACACAGCTGGGACAGCTGACCCCAGCTGACCAAAGGGCTGTTCCATACCATATGACGTCGTGCTCAGCAATAAAACTGGGGGGAGGGTGGCAGGGGGCCACTGCTCATGGACTGGCTGACCATCAGTCGGTTGGTGGTGAGCAATTGTTTTCATTTGCATCGCTTGTTTTTCTTGCGTTTTATATTCCTCTCTCTGTTGGGTTTTTTTTTTTCCTTTTCCTTACAATTTTTTTAAAAATATGTCTTTTCAATTATTAAACTGGTTTTATCTCAAGCCACGAGTTTTTTTCTAACTTTTACCCTTCTGATTCTCAACCCCACCCCACTGGCTTTTGTTACTGCCATCACGTTAATGACACATCAGATCCTGCCAAACCTACAGCCTGCAAAACCTGAAGACCAACCTATGCAAGACACGTTCCAGAAATTACCATCAGCACAGAGATGCACATGTATCTATCTTGTTCTGTCCTTGCCAAAAGTGCTGGCTGACCTGTCATCAGCCTCGGTGACTGACGGCAGGCAAGACTCTCTCATCTGCCTTAGCTCAGATGCAGCTCCTAGGAAAACAGCTGCTTCAGAAAGTCATGCCTTGCTATTTTGGGAAAGTGTTTCAAGGAAATGTGCTTAATACTCTAGCATGGGAAGACTAAGCATGGTAATCTCACTCCAAGTTGGAGCTCTGCCACAGGTTACCTGGGTTTTTTTCCTTCTCTTTTCTCCAAAAGGGTGGCACTTCTTTCTGAATGCAAGATGCGTTACATGGGCTATACGGACAGCCCATGGAAAACTGAGGAATGAGTCTGTCACCACTTCCATCCCCATGCCCTGGCACTCCAACACTCCTTTCACACTCCTCTCCTCGCCAGCAGTCAGGCCTTACGCAGTCTCCGCAACATGTACAAGATGCTGACTTTGCCAGATACTGCCCAAATCATCATCTCTTAGTTGAGATCTGATCAGCTCAACAACTGCCACGGCCTTTTCTGTCCTTACGTGCAGCCTTGCCCCATTCTCACCCACTCAGAAAGCTCCTACAAGGATCATCTCACTCACTGCCTTAATCACAACTTACAGTCTCCTTAACACCCTCACCTTCTTTCCCTCACCTCACACATACAGTTAATAGGGCCTTTCATGACTTAGCCTCCTCCCTCATGTTATTTCCCACCCAGTACCACCACGACAGCTCCGAATTACATGTCCTGAGAGCAGCTGCCACCACTCTCACCTGCTACACACCCACAGCAACAGCGCTGGCTCCTCCCACGCCCGTCTCCATGCTTGGGAGGAGCTGCTCACACACCCCTGGCAGCCGGCCTCGCTGCCTGACAATCCTTGCTGTGCTGCTCAAGGCCATGAAAACTGTCACGCTACGGCTGTACCCACATCACTGGTCCTCATTCTGACTGACACTGCCCATGGCTCTGTATTCCCACCTGCCCACAGCCATCGCTTCTTTCCAATCTTGTCAGCAGTTTGGAAAAGCACACTGTTTTTTTGTTTTAATACCTGCTTTGACCTCCCTACAGTACAGGCTCAGAGTCCAGGACTATGGCTGGTAAAGTCCATAGCAATACAGAATTGTGTAGGGATGAAAAATACCCAGTAGTTCAGCTCACTTCAGTTATTCAAGACACAGCTTTTGGTCAGAACACAGTCAAGAAAATGGAAAACCAGAACTAACCTACACTCCCTCCTTGACTGGCACCTCTTTCTTCATCAGCTCTTTGCATTTCTTTAGTTCCTGGGGAGAACATATCAAGAATTTCCTGTTTAAAAGCAACAAGAAAGATCAGTCACAAATGGGCAGAAAACCTGCCCTTCACATACACGGTGCCCACACAGGAGCATTATGAAACTAAAAGAGGGGAGATTCAGACTGGATATAAGGAAGAAATTTTTTACAATGAGGGTACTGAAACACTGGAACGCGTTTCCTGGAGAGGTGGTAGATGCCCCATCCTTGGAAACATTCAAGGCCAGGCTGGATGGGGCTCTGAGCAACCTGATCTGGTTGTAGATGTCCCTGCCCATTGCAGGGGGGATGGACTGGATGGCCTCTAAAGGTCCCTTCCATCCCAAAGCATTTTATGACTCTACGACAAACAGGCAGCCACGTGCCTCTTCTCTCAAAGATGTGAAAACTGCAGTGAAAGACAACACAGGTACCGTGACAAGCCGCCTGCTCTGGGCTAGGTTTTAAAAAGCAAGCTCTTCTGAACGTCTGTTTTCCAGCTGCTGCCAACAGCTGCAGAAAGGGTCTGGTTTGGATCAGCTGGAGGATCAGTGCTAACTACCAAAATCCAGCACAGGACGTTACACCTCAGGCTGCACATTTTGAGCCCCACCCCAACAACTGAATAACCTCCCTCCTGCCATTGGGATGACTGCAGTATTGCACATCCCCTGGCTTCTCAAGCTCATCCCTGGCAGTCTCCTCCTGGCCACTCTGCTATAGGCCACTATACGGTCTCAGGGAACCATATTCTGGATCCACTCTGGCATCTCCCAGCAATGAGGATGCAGAGATGCTCTCCCAGCACACTGGGCTCCTCTCACCTCTTCTGCCCTCTCTGCATTGTCCTTTCCTCATCTCCAGGCGCTGGTTTTGACCTTCAGCCAGATCTCCACTGCTTGTAAAATTCCCCCGTTTCAAGTAAATCAACAAGATGACCACGTCCTCCTGATCCTTGTCTCTCATGGGAACTTTGGTCTGGCAACCAATACAGAAAATGGCAGCGTGATCAGAAAAACATCAAGGCTTGCCCCAGACGTAGGTGGGACGAGATTTGCTGGTGTTCTGCAGGGAAGCACAGCACAAAGAAAACCTGGTGAGGTTTAGGCATTAACAACTTCACTGGCCTTTACTGGGCGTTCACTGCCTTCTGCAGACCTCTTGACAGTTAACATGCCAAACCTCCCAGCCCCCTGCCTTTCGAGAAGGCTTATTTTGGCTTGGACTAGACTATCAGTTAACACTGCACTGCTGAACCCTTGTACACCTGAGCGTGCTCCTCGCAGCTCCGTACCGCTGTGCCCTGTGGGAAGTGAGGCTCAGGGTGAGCACTGCTGCACAGATATGTGCTGGAAGGCAGCACAATGGGAACACAGATACGAGACTGGTGGGGGAAAGGTCGAGTATCGACACTGGGAAACGTGATGCCAGTTCAGTGTCTGCAGCAGGATGTGGGCAGCCACGGAACTGAGCAGCGACTCTCTTGGGAGATCGTGAACCAACGGGTACCCTCACTCCCACAACCCGCTCTAGATGACACCCCACTTCTCGCATCCTTGCCCTCCCTTTCCCCTCCAGCTTTCCAGACTGTGGGAGTCATCCTCTGAGGGTAAGACAAGAGAAAGTGCCCCTTGCTGAACCGCCACCATTGCCTCCACTGGAACCACCCTGGCTCTGCACGCAAGGACTTACGGCAGTGGCGGCAGTTCGCTCCCGTTCTGCTCCCTACATACCCCTCTGATGACCTGAAGGAAGTCTGCACCCGGCATCTTCCTTGTGCCCACACCAGCCTCCTTGAAGAAGTCGACTATCGGCCACTTCTGCTTGCGCAGGAGCTTCTGCAGTGCGACAAGATCCTGGGATGCACAAAGAAGGGGGTGCTGCCCTTCCCCCAGGGCCGTCGGCTCTCTGGTGAGGAGCACTGCAAGAGGTTAGAAAACACCCTGAGAGCACCAAGCAAAAGGGTCAGCAACACAGAGAGCTCTAACTGCACATTTTCACCTGACTGCCTTAAATAAAACAGGCTTGGGATCCCCACTGCTCACTTCACCCTGGAATAGTCCCAGTCCTCCTCTGAAGGCTGCTGTGGGCCTGGATGAGGACAGACACAATCCACACAGGGAGCAATCAGAGCTAAACCCTGAACCTTCCTTGGAAAAATTACTTTTAAAAAAAAAACAAACAAAAACCAAACAATAAAAACCTGTTACTGCAAGAACCAGGGAAAAAAATCCCTGACGGGTTACTGGAACTTCCCGGCTGTGGTAAAAGCATCCGCCCTCGGTACCCCCATTTCCCAAAAGCCGGCAGCACAGCTTGGGTGGGGGGAAAGGCAGGTATCAGACCTCGGGGCCGAGAGAGGGGCACAGGCATCTGCCAAGGGAGCTGCATCCAGCCAGGAACATTCCCCGCTTGCTTCTCTGGCAACAAAGCCCCACTGCGTGCTCCCACCAGGAGGCAGAAACAACTCCATGTCTGGAAATGCCCATTTATCAAAGGCTGGCAGCAGAGACGAGGACGTCCATGAGCACCAGACCCACGTGAAGGCCTGGGGACAGCAAAGGCCCCTGGCCTGTCCCCACCACAGCATGCCTGCTCCAAAGCCTGCAGCCGCCTGTGGGAGAGGAGGCCGCTCTGCCTTCCCCTGGCTTGCGGACATCAAACACCGACCCCCCGCTGTCAGGGCTGGGGCTGGCGACCCTCGGGGCAGCAGCAGGGACCGCCCTGACCCTGCTGCTGGGGCTGGCCCTGGGCTGAGCACTCGGGCCCAGGGCTGGGGACTGGGCCATGGCGGGGCCCGTGGGCGGTGAGGCCTCCAGGTCCCTCCCCCCAGGCCCATCCGCACTGGCAGATACCTGCTCCTGCTCCTGCTCCTGCTCCTGCTCCTGCTCCTGCTCCTGCAGCTCCCCCGGCCCTGGCCCTGCTCCCCCCGGGCCCCGGCTGCCCCCGGCCCGGCTCTCGCCCCTTTCTCCTCAGGCCCCTGGGCCTCGGCCCCCTCCGGCCCCGCCCCATCCGGCTGTGACTGACAGGCCGCCTCCGGCTCCGCTGATTGGCTCAGCCATGGCCAATGGCGCGGCCGTTGCCGGGCAGGCTCAGGCAGCCCGGGCCTCTCCTCCCGGAGCCGCCCTGCGCCCGCTGCCCCCCGCAGCGCAGCGGCTCCTCAGCCCGCCGGGACACGGGGCCTGCGGAGAGACGGCCTCGAGAAGGGCCATGGCGCCGGGAGCTGCTCTCTCAGCAGCACAAGGTGTGTGTGTGCACAGCTCTGCCGTCCCTCGGTCCGCTCGGGGGGTCTGGGCCTGCGCAGGGAGGGAGGGGAGGGCAGGGCAGGGGCCAGGGCAGGAGGGGAGGGGAGCTGGCAGGAGGGAGCTTCCCTGGATTTGCCCCGGATCATCAAGTCTTTCCCAAAATGTGGGTCTGTCCGTGCTGTGTGACGGGAGCCGCTGGCATGGGCCAGGCCGGCAGCTGGCAGGAGACGGGGCTCTGCCCCCGGTCCCAGCGCCCGTGCTGAGCCCAGCGCCCAGGGCCTCCCTCAGGCCTCGCCTTGCCCCGGGCGGTGAGGAGGAGAGACGCCCTGTGCTGGTGTGGGCCAGGGCATCCTCCTGCGGCCAGAAGGAAGGACAGAGCCCCGTCGCTCTCCCCACAGGGCTGACCACTGACCTTGGCTTCTGTCCCTGGGCTCCCCAGCGCTGGCAGGCCCCGCAGGGCTTCAGGGCTATGCAAATATCCAGGTGCCAGGGGCTCCTGGGGCTCTGAGCGCCTCTGGATATCTCCGAAGCTGTGGCGCGGCTGCCCCTTTCCTTCTGCAGATGCAGTTGTTTGCTACCTGCTTCGTGATCAAACCTCTTTCTCCTCGTGGCACGTGGACTGGACAGATGGCACGTCCCTGTTAGTCTGGGAGGACTTCAGGGAAATGAGGAGGTCCCAGCATGCACAGAGGTAGGAGGAGAGTGAAAAGGAGCCCTGTCGGGGTTTTTCTGCTGTTTCACATCTGACCTCGGACATCTGTGTGCACCCCAGCACCAAAGCCAGCTTTTTTCCCTCCAAGCTGCACAGCTTTTTGGCAGTGAAAGCAAGGTGGGCTGAGCTGGCCTTTGGGATAACTCAGCTCCTTTCTTTTTTACTTGCGTGCCTACACTTCTCCTTTTTTCCACCTCTTCTTTCTTCCCCCTTCCCCCAGATCCACGCTCTATGAAACGTCATTTTGACTTGACTTTCTGCAGAGATGATAGAGCAGGTAAATAGAGGATGTAAGTATAGGCTGGTCTAGACCTTCAGAGCTGTAGGCTGGATAGATACGGGCTGTGGGCAGAGTTCCTGTTTGACAGCAGCTCCTGCACACGAGGTGGGAAAGTGTGGGCTGGAGAGCCAGAGGGTTCTGCTGCTAACGCTGGCAACGGGTAAGCAGCAGGTCCTCTTCAGAGGAGGTGACACGCATTAGAGTCTTTCAAAAGGGCCTTGGTAATTGCTGTGAAGTGGGGCCCTGTGACAGTGACGGCAAGGCCATCAGGCTGCAGCTCTGTTGGGTGTGTTTCGTTTTGGGTCCTCATTTCATTCAGCTAGGATTATTTCTTTGCAGTTAGGTGGCGGGGATCTTCTTGGACTGATCTTCTCTTTCTGGAGTGCATCCCGACGTCCTTTGTCATCCAGAGGTTTCCCCTCTGTTCCCGAGAGGAGCGATGGTCGTGATGTGGAATGACTGCTGTCAGTAACGACTTCAGCACTAGGCTTGGACTTTCTGAGTCGCTGAAGACAAGCGGACATGGCAGGTGCTCCATCCCTGACTTTTGATGTGCTTAAAATCTAGAAGGAATAGGGGTGTGTTTCCCGCTCCTTCTCCCCTTCCTCCTCTTCCTCTTGCCTCCTCCTGTTGCTTCCTGTTGCCTCCCCCTCCTTCTCCTCCTCCTGTTGCCTCTTGTTGCCAACACCTCCCCTTCCCTCCTCTGGCCTCCTCCTCCTCCTCCTGTTGCCTCCTCTTGCCTTCTCCTCCTCCTCTTTCATCCTGTTTCGTCCTAATGCCTCCTGTTGCTTCTTGTTGCCTCCTCCTCCTGTTGCCTTCTGTAGCCTTTTCTTGCTTCCTCTTGCCTCTTCCTGCATCCTCTTGCCTCCTCTTTCTCCTCCTCCTTCTTTTCCTCCTGTTGCCTCCTCTTCCTCCTCTCCTTCCTCCTCCTCCTCCTGCTGCCTCCTCCTCTTCCTCCTTTTGTTTCCTGTTGGCTCCTTCTCCTCTTTCTTCCTCTTACCTCCTGTTGCCTCTTCCCCTTCTCCCTCCTCCTCCCTCCTCTTTCTTCTTTTGCCTCCTCTTGTCTCCTCCTTCTCCTCGTCCTGTTCCCTCCTGAGAACGTTGCAATGTTTCAGAGGAATGTGGTCAGCTGTTAAGAGTGTTGCTTCATAGTCATGAAGGTGTTGAGGCGCCAAAGCTTGATTTATGTGATTTGTCAAGATTGTCTCCACTTCACAGGGTACTTGAACTTCTAGGGGGTGTCCTGGTACTGTATTTTTCACTTTGTCTGTTAAAGCAGCTGCAGCAGCCACGGCCCGCATGCAAGGGATAGATCCTGACAGGACTGGATCTAATTGCAGAGAGTAATATGCTGCAGGCCTTTGTTGCCCCCCAGGTCTTGTGTCAGTACCGCAGAGGCGGTTCCTTCTCTTTCATGTATGTATAAGGTAAAAGGTTTACCATCATTGGGAGGCCAAGAGCAGGGGCTGTCAAGAAGGCTCGTTTCAGTTTTTCCAAGGCAGCCATCTGGTCCGCACTCCATTGCAAAGGTTCTGCTTGGTCTTGATGTCTGCTGTTGAGGAGGGGCTTCACTAACTCTCCTACAGCAGCAACCCATGGTCTACAAAATCCTGCAGCTCCTAAAAAGGCTGGCGTCTGTTTTTCATTTTTTGTGCCCAGGGAATATTTTGGATTGCTTGGACGTGATCTGGGGATAAAGTTGAGTTCAGTTCCAGGTGAGTTACCCTGACATCCAAGTAAAGGCAAAAATAGATTGGGAATCCGGATGAATGGGGATGCTAAAAAATGCTGCGCATGAATCAATTGCAGCATGAAATTTGGAATGTGGCGGATTAAGGTAATACTAATTGATGGATCGAGCACTATTGGGTGGGGCATTTCTATGCAGTCATTGATGGCTCTTAGATCCTGTACAAATCGGTAGACAGGTTTCCCCTGGGGGCCTGGTTTAGGTGTTTTTAAGGGGTAGAATAGGGGTGTTACATGGGGATTGGTATTCTTTTAATATCCCTTGGAGTAAAAACCTTTGGATTAGGGGCAATAACCCTTCAGTGGCCTCATGCGATAACGGGTATGGTGTGAGTGAAGGTGGGGGCCCCTCCTTAGTTTGTGGGATTTCATTCTTACGGATTTTAGGAGTCCTACTTCAGTGGGATCGCAGCCCCAAGGATGGCCAGGAGTTTTTGCATCTCGTGTGGTAGGGTGAAGTCTCTAGGGCTTTTCTGTAATGAGGCAACTAGTTTAGATAAATTCTTGCTAGGTATCTCTGGAGACCATCTAGTGCAAGCACCTGCTCAAGCAGGGTCCCCTGGAGCAGGCTGCCCAGGCCCTTCTCCAGCCGGGTTGGGCCTGTCTCCAAGGCTGGAGACCCCACGGCCTCTCTGGGCGACCTGTGCCAGCACTGCAGCCCCGTACGGGTGCAAGAGCAGCCGCCCCCCTGACGCGGGTGCCGAGGTGGCCGTGCCACAGGGGGTGACAGGTAGCCAAAGGCGCCCTTGCCCATACTGGGGGCACACGCAGATGCGTGGTGGCAATGTCACAGCAGAAACTGTGACTCGTCGCCAAGGCCTGGATAAAGGGCTGCTGGGCTCCAGGCGTGTGTCAGTGCGACCCGGTGAGGTGAGGAGAGGGCATGGGAGGAAGGGGCTTGGCCGGGGCTGCTGGGGGAGGAGGGGAGCCTGAACACTTTGGGGCTCTGGGGCCAGTGTGGCAAGCTCACCACGGCCCACTGTTCCCTCAGGGTTGGGAGAGGAGTGTTTGGAGGAGAAAACCCAGCACTGCTGGGGCCGAGGCTCTGCAAGTGCTCGCTGTCAACGTGCACCATGTTTGCAATGAAGCAGCAGGCCCCCAACTCGAGGGAGCAAAAACAACTGTCTTGTCCATCGTGTCCTGCGAATGTCTCACCCAGGCATTAACCTAACGGCCCTGCTCCCAGCGCACGCCAGGCCTCAGAATGAGCTGCGTGTCCAGCCAAAACCTGAACAGGAGTTGGGAGAACATTTAAAGTTGTGGCAATGTCACGGCAGGAGGAAGGTGATGGATGTCAGAGCAGCAGGTCACTTCTGACCATGTCACAGTGGGCAGCAGGTCACTGCTGTGTCAGAGTGGGCAGCAGAGTCAGCACTGGCCATGTCATCGTGATGTCACACTGGGTCTGTGACATGGCTGCACAGGGGTACAAAAGGGGACGCGGGGCGGTGGGTCCCGCACCCTGGCGGAGCGTCCAGAGGACAAACGCAGGGATGAGCTCCCACATGGCTGTCGCCACTAAGGAGCAACTCACCAGCGTGAGGCGCACCAAGATGCACCTCTGGGACGGCATGGAGCACACCTTCATGATGCCCAGCATCACCGCAGAAGGTACAGGCATCCCCAGGCACTCCAGGAGCGTTGTCAGGACCAACAGGCGCAGGGTTGCGCGGGCGAGACTCAGCACTGCAGCCATCTCAGGGGTGTCTCCATGTGGGGCTGGGGACAGCAATGACGCTTTGCATCTGCCTCTGTGCCACAGCTCAGGGGAAGCTGGTGCGTTGAGAGCCGGCAGGCACAGAGCGTGACCTGATTTTCCTTTGCTTTCCAGAGCAAACAGCCGTCTGGGACGCGGTGGCTGGCTACGTGCAAGAACAGCTCCTGCTGCACAAGGTGGGGCGACACCCGCATCCTCCTCACCCACCCAGAGAAGTGGGGAGTCCCCATGGCCCTGGGGCATGGCCTGCAGTTACTCTTCCCCTCCCTGGAATGCAGGAATCCCACCCCAAATGTCCCCACCAATGGAGAAAGTGGGCTCGGGCAAGGCTGGGATCACCTCTGGGAGGTGGCATTGGACCACAGGGCTGATCCCGGTCACTGGAGACCCCTGGATGCCCACGGGCTGCCTCTTGCCTGACTCCAGCACTGCTCCTTTCGAGGGGGAAGGCAGAGGGAGAGGACTCAGCAGCTCCTCCTTAAAGCTCTCCCCACTGGCCTGGCTCATGTCTCTGAAGAGCAGGAGCTGGCAGGGGCTGGTCAAAAGCACCGTCCCTGGTCAGGGCCACCCCCAGCTCTTCCCTCCAGCCAGTCCTCCTGCTTCAGCTCTTCCCTTCTCTTCCACTCACAGGGGGTGCGAATTCCCACCCTCGGCTGCTTCGATGTGCTCCCCACTCGGACCCAGGTTGGGAACAAGGTCGTGATTCTCCAGAGGCCCGTGTTTCGCCTGGCCAGGAACCTTGCAGTTGTCCACAATCTCATGGACAATAGGGACGACCTGCCAGGTAAGACGGCACGTTAAACACTGGCTGGCTGCACGGTCGCGGTGAAGGGGGGTATCGCATCCCTTTTCTGAAAGCAAACTGCCCCCTCTGCGGAGCAGGTCCAAACACAGGGCCTTTCTGGGCGACGACTGCAATAAGCAGCGCTTGGGAAACGCCTGTGGAAAGGCCCGTGGGTGAGCGCCTCCATCCCTCTCGTGTGGTTTTCCAGGCAATAAGGTGCTGGAGCCTCTGAAATATGCCAAGGTGGCCATGGATGCCTCTGTGTCCTGGCAAAAAGTGGATGGCTGCATCCTAGGCACCACGTCCCTCCTCTCTCACTGCCTGGGGAAGGGGGAGAACGTCGCCCTTGTCCTGAGGGATGTGGGGGTGCTCCTCATCGAAGGCAGGAGGGTGCAAATGAGGTTCTACTATGACTTCCTGGAGAGGATGACTGGGAAGAAGGTCCTAGAAAGTGTTGCATTCAAGGTGAGCGTTCTGGTTTCCCCACTGCTTGGGCAGACCCACAGCGGTTCCCCAGCACTGCTTGCATGTGGCCCACCGCGACATGGCCTGCTGCTCAGGCCAGGCGAGAGCACGATTCCCCCAGCTCTTGCTGCCCTGAACTCCTCCACTGTTGAGTGCCTTGGTCACATTGAGGATGTCCTGCCATCTCCATGTTCTTCCATTGCAGCTTCCCCAGCTGCTGGACATGGTGCTGTCTCCGATGGTGCCCATTGCTTCCCTGACTTTCACTGGCCGCGTCATCGTCTTTCCCGAGTGAGTGAGTACATTGGCAGCGTTAGCCTCTGGCCAAGGCGGCTGCTCAGCTGCAGTTTGGCAGCGTTTGTCCTTGTGAGCACGGGAGTCCTGCTGCGGGGACACCAAGCAGTGAGTCGGTTGTGTCTGGCCTGGAGTCATTCCTGTGAGCAGACCTGATGGGGCAGATGGTGGATTTTAGGCAACACTTTCTTCCCCATCATGGCCAGGACTCCTTCTCTGGGTGACCCCATTGCCCAGGACAGTCCTTGGGGATGAGGCAGAGTCGGTTGGGCGAAACAACGGCCTTCACAACAGTGCCAAAATCTGCCTGTGAGCAAGTGGCAAGGGCTGGTGGTGCCGTGGCTCATGCTGGTGCTGTCTCTTTGTCTCCAGGTTTGAACTGGAGGTTGTGCCTAAACCAAGGGCCAGGCGCCCTCTGAAGGCCTTGAGAAAAGTCCCTGGTGAGGACGAGTGGAAGAAAAACGAGGGGTTGCCACCTCTCGGGCAAGACGTGGAAGGTAAAGCAGCTCCCAGCTCATTTCCACAGCACGGGCAAGCAGCTTCTGTGACCTGCTGGGAAAATCCCCGGTGGGGATTGTCAGAAGGCTCTGCCTTGCGTCAAAGCTTCCCACCAGCTGGGCAGAGCCTTTTCTCCTAAGGCTGGCTTCACAAGAACTGAGCCCTAGGACGGGATGTGCCCATGATGCCCATCCCTGGGTACAGCAGGGGGGTGTGGATGCAAGGGGCTGTCCTCACTCCACAAAGAGCCTCTGTCACCTCACCGGCATTATTCCAGGCCTCTGGAAATAGTGGCTGCGAGGGGAGCAGAACGGCCCTCTCAGATGTGTTGGGCAGAGGTCTGAGCACCCCTGTGTGTCACTGAGGCCGGCAGCGTCACAGCGATGCTCTTCTGACAAGGTCTCTCCTTTCCTGCTTCCAGTGGGGTTTGCTGAACTGCCCTTGCCTGCCCGTTCCAGTTTGACCAGTGAGGAACACGAGGAGCTCCAGGAACAGAAGTAGGTGAAAATGAGGAATAAGCCTGTGGACTGGTGAGGCCGGAGGTTCAGGGCTGGCATCTGCACGGGGTCATTTTCTGAGCCAGCAAGAGCCCATTCCCCAGCCCCAAACACTTGCCGTTCATCACTGCCCAACAGTGGTGAAGGCAGAGCCTGGAGGGGCGGGATGGGGCTGCTGGGAGCCCCCATTTCCCAGGGCTGCTTCCTCTCAGGCCCTTCAGGAGAGCCCCTGCGTGGCCTCCTGAGCTGTGCATCGGGACAGCCGTGTGTCAGCCGAGGGTCCTGGCTCAGGGGGTTTCCTCTCCTGAGCTGAGCGCAGCCATCACACTCGGCTGAGCTGCCGGTGGCTGCATAAACAAGCCCATGGCTCATAGGGGCAGGAGGCGGCCCCAAACCCGTCGTGTCCCCATGCAGACCCCTCCCACTGTGTCCTTTCAGCTGGCTACCAGCAATCTCTGAGGCCTCCTCTGGAAAAAAGCAGCCTGTGACCAGCCAACCCAAGGGCAAACCCGCACCCAAAGGCCGAGCATCAAAGCAGAGGCGAGCACAGGCAGCGAAACCTCGGAGGTGCAGAGGAAGAGAAGAAGGAGGAGAAAAACTTCCTGTCAGAAGCAAATTACCATCAAGGAGCTCTGAGGCCAGGATGCCTGAGGAGCCCACCTACAAGGTCTACATTCCCCAGCCACCAGGACCTGAGACAGCACAATTGCTAAAATCAAGGCCTGAGATGTTCTGGTCAGTGCTGCAAGAACCACAGAAGACCATATTAGCGGGATACATCTTTGAGCCCTCCCTTTTGGTGCCACCAATGCATCAGTGGTCTCCAGGATGGAGTGGCCCCGGCCAGAGTGATCAGGGCTTGGGGTGCCCGGAGCAGAGGCAGCACCACGCGAGGTGGCAAAAGAGGTGCGTGATTCGAATCTGCGTCGTTCTCGGGTGCTATTTCCTTGTCGAAATGCAGAGCTAGAGGGACTGTGGGGACTCTTCAAAGAGCCCTTAGTTCTGCCGGACGTCATGGCTAAGCTGCCACCTTGGGCTCTTCCATCCCCGGGGGCGAGGTACTCCTTTTCCAGGGGTGGCCTCTCTTCTCTAGCCTCAGGAAACACACAAGGCCATGTTCTTTGGCCATGTCGGGAAGGCCTAACTGACGGCAAGGCAGCTCTGGGCCAGAACAGCGGACTGTTTCTTCCCAGCTCGTTGCTCCTTTAGATGCCCAGTGGGAAGAGAAAGGCTTTTTGGGTGGGTCTGGCACAGCTTGGGAGCAAAGCGCTGCTGCTGGAGAGGCTGCAGAGAAGGGGTAAAGGGAGGGAGAGAAACAGCTGCCCTCCCCTCAGTGTGCTGACCTGAAGCCATCCAGGGGGTCTGCGTGTGGGCAAGGAGCTCCCAAAACCTGCGGGATTGTTTTACAAGAGTCTGTCTTCTTTTGCAGAAACCCATCTGTCTTTGGGACCCCAGGAGCTTGGGAAAGAGATGAATAAAAGCACAAAGGAGAAGCTGCAAAAGGGTGTTGACTTTTTAAATTGCTCGTAACAGCCCTTCACTGGAATGGGGGGGAAGGGTCTTTTACCATTGGCGATGGCTCTGAGATCAGCCCAGCATGGTCCTGGACGTGGGGCCATCTGCGGGACCTTCCCTCGGGACCTTTTCCATGCAAGGGACCTTTTCCATGGCCGCTATGGAAAGGAACCTGCTTTCTGGGGCAAGAGAGGGCAAGCAGGCACTTGGAGCAATGTTGTGAAGAAGGGAATGTCCCTGGAGGGGAAAGGCGAGGCTGCGAGTGCAGCTGGGGAGGCACGGGGGGCCCCGACACGCAGGGGCAGTGGAGGCCACCTGAGCTTTCCCCCAGGGCCACAAGGTCCCTCTCCAGTCCCAGCACCATGGCACTCAGGTAGCCTCCTGTTACCTGGCATTTTCCTCCTTGCCCAAATCCATCCTCTTCAACCCAGGAAGCAAACCGTCCTTACGGGAAGCTTCTGCTTAGGACCCCCTCCAGCATCTGGGGGAAGGGGCCACCCTGATGCCGCCCTAAACATTCAAGCCCTGACCTGGAGCAAAGGTTGTTCCTGAGGAGAACAGCGCGAGCGAGCGATGAGTGTCTGGAAAGCTGAATTTCACTTTGCAGGGGCGGCTCTTTCTGCACTGCGCCAGTTTGCAAGAGATCCGAGGGGGCCAGGCTGGGAATTGGAACGTGGTGTTGAAGTGCCGGAATGGAGGGACTTCCCCAGAAGCAGGAGCTCAGTGTTGGGGTGAGTTGTGTCTCAGTGGGATGTCTGTAGCGTCACCCCGTCGTGCTGAGGTTGTCAAGCCGGGCCTTTCCATAGAGACAAACCATAAAACGATGGGTCACTGGTATGTTGTATTTTGGTCACTGGTATGTGTTTGACAGGAGTGTGGGAAAAGCCATTAGAGTTAGAAGGGCTCCTTGTGTCCTGGAGCCCCAGTGCCTGCTGCGTCCTCCTGCCCTAAGGCGTTCCCCTCGGTGCACCCCAAGGTGCCCTTGTGGCTTCCACAGCTGCCTCGGCCACGGCCACCTCTAGATGAGGCTTTGGAGCCTAACATGAGTCTTTAGAGGTGAAAAAAAAGACTTTGGAAAGTAAAAATGAGGGTTTGGAACCTATACATTAGGCTTTGGACTTCACAAACGAGGCTTTGGACCTTCCAAATCAGGCTTCAAGCCTTAAAAATGGTGCTCTGGGCCTTTAAAATGAGTCTTTGAACCCTAAAATCGTAAACCTTGAAACGTATAAATGAGGCTTTGGATCCTAACAATGAGAGTTTGGGGCCTGAAAGGGAAGCTGTGGGTCCTAGAAAAAGGCTATGGCTACTAAAAGACAGGCTTGGACTCTAAAAATGAGGATTTGGGCCCTAAAAACGGGGCTTTGGGCCCTAAAGATGGGGCTCTGGATGCTCAAAATGAGGCTTTGGACATTAAGAAAATGAGGCTTTGAGCCCTAAGTGAGGAGTTTGTACCCTAAAATGAGGCTTTGGAGCATAAAGATGAGGCTTTGGAGCACGGACGAGTCCTGGGACTCACACATGCCCCTCCCCAGGCCTAAAAAGAGGGAAGGCTGCCTGGAATTCAGCTGTGCTCAAGGTTTTGCCAGCAGCACACTTTTTGTGGTGCCACTCCGGGGGAGCGCTCGAGAAACAGGGCAGCTGCCGGTACCTGCAGGCAGGCGGTGGAGCGTGCGCAGCGAGAGCGAGCGGTGGTTTGTGCAGCTGTTGAATGTGTTCGGGCTTTAAATGTGTCCAGCCTGGTACGCCTGGTTCCTTTTGCCTTGCAGGTTCGATTTAGAGCTTCAACAGATTTTTTTTTTTTTTTTTAAATCAAAACCAAAAAGCAAGCAAACAAACCAAAAAACAGCTGGGTGATTGTTTTCCTCCCAGCTGGGCTTTTTTTCTTTGGTCCTGGCCACGCTGCAAGGTGACGTTCATCAGCAATGTGAGGCTTTGGTGATGATTCGGGTTTGCCCAGCACTGGGCCCAGGGCAGGGCTTTTGCAGGCAGCCCATTTCTTGAGGCTCCTGGTAACGGAGTTCCTGGGGAGGGCTCAAGAAATGGGGCAGTTGCCCACAGTTGCTGGGATTGGTCTCTCCCCATTGCTCTCTGTCGCGCTGCCTGCCCCCAGGTTTTCATTCCTCCCTCTCTGTCTTTAGCCCATCACCATTTCTTTCTTTCTCTTTCTTTCTCTCTCTGGCCTCCTCTCTCTAGTTTGGAATTCCTCCCTGCCTGTCCTGTAGCCTCTTGCCATTTGTTCCTTTCTCTACGCCTCTCTCTCGCTCCCTGGCCTTCTCTTTTTTCTATCGCCGTGTCCTGCTTCCTGGCCTTAGTTTTCCTCTCTCTCCTGCAGGCTGTCCCCTCTTCCCTGCCTGTTGGCTGGGCTTCTCTCTGGGCCTCCCTCCTGCTCCCCAGCCCCTTTTGCTCTTCCTCCGTCTCCACCCTGGAGGCCATTTCTCTGTCACTCCGCTCCCCCGCTGCCTTTTGTGTCTCTCTGCCCCTCTGTCCCGCTCCCTCACCCTGCCTCTGTCTGTCCCTCCCTCTGTCCTCCTTCCTGCCCTTCTTCTCCCTCTGTCCCTCTCTCCCGCTGCTTATCCCTGTTTTTCCTCCTGCACCCCACTGGCCCTTCCCCTCCAGCGCTTTCCCGCTCCATCCCTCTGCAGGCTCCTCACCAGTATTTTTTCTTCCTCCACTCCCTGCCCAGCCCCAGCCCGTTCTCCTCCTCCCTCTGTCCCTCTCCTGTCCCTCTGTCTGTCTCCTCCTTCTTCTGTCCTGCTCCTGTCCCTCTCCAGGCACCCAGCGGTGGTAACCACGGTTCTTTCCCTCTCCCAGAGGCCGCACTGAGGGCTCAGGTGTCTGTTCCTGCCCCGGAAGGGAGGGAGCATCTGGCTGCCCTGGTTTTGGCTGGGACGGAGTGCATTTTCTTCCTGGGAGCTGGTATAGTGCCGTGGTTTGGATTTAGGATGAGAATAATGTTGATAACACACCGATGTGTTAGTTGTTGCTAAGTAGTGCTTCGAGTAAATCCAGGACTTTTCAGCTGCTTCTGCTTTACCAACTGAGAAGGCTGGAGATGCCCAAGAAGCTGGGAGGGGGCACAGGCAGGACCGCTGACCCAAACTGGCCACAGGGCTACTCCATGCCGTAGGATGTCGCGCTCAGCATAAAACTTGGGGAAAGCTGGCCCAGGGGCCGGTGCTTGGGAACTGCCTGGGCATTGGTCGGCGGGTGGTGAGCAATTGCATTGCCCATCACTTATTTTGTCTATTATTTTAGCATCGTCATCATCATTATTATTATTGTTCTTGTCATCATTGTTATTATTGTTGTTGTTGTTATTATTATTAACCAGTTTGGAAGAGATCCGAGGGTGCCAGGCTGGGAATTTGAGTATCTTGCTGATGGGCCAAAATGGAGAGATCCACTCAGAACCAGGAGCTCAGTGTTGGGCTGAGTTGTGTCTCACCGGGGAGTCTGTAGCGTGGCACCCCGTCCAGCTGAGCTTGTGAAATCAGGTCTTTCTGCTGCGGGCAATGATCAAATCATGGAATAGTTCTGGTCGGGGAGGGGACATCGAGAGGTTTCCAGCCCAAGCCTGTGCTCAGAGCAGGTCCCATCAGGCCGCTCAAGGACATGCCCAACTGAGGTATGAACACCCCCAAAGTCTTGCCCCTCTGGCTACAACATCCGTCCACTCTTTGGGTGAAAAAGCCCTCCTTTCTAAGGCCCAGATTCTCTTTGTGGAGTCCCAGCCCCCATGTTTAGGGCACAAAGCCTCATTTCTTAGAGTCCAAAGCTGCATCTTGAAGGCACAGAAACCTACTTCAGGGCCCCAAAGCCTCCCTTTAGAGCCTCAATCCTCATTGTCAGGGTCCAAAGCTTCGTTTTATTGTCAAAAGACTCATTTTTAAGATCCAGCCCCACGGTTTTAAAGCCCAAACACTCGTTTGATGATGCCAGCCTCATTTTTAGGGCCCAAAGCCTTCATTGGGGGGTCCCAATAGTCATTTTGAAGGTCTAAACCCTCATTTTTAGCATACAAACCCTCATTTAGAAGCTCCAAACCCCATTTCAAAGCTTCAAAGACTCATTTTAAGGGCCCAAAGCATCATTTTGAATGCCCCAAGTCTCATTTTGAAGGTCCAAAGCCTCATTTTTAGGGTCCAAAGCCTCAGGTTTGGCTCCAAGCCCTCAGTTTAGCTCTCAAAGCCTCATTTTCCCATAGCCTAAGTTTGAGGATCCAGTCTGTAATTTTTAGGGACCAAAGCCTCATTTTTTCAGAAGAGAAGAGAAGGGAAGAGACGAGATGAGATGAGATGAGATAAGACTGTTTCAGTTGGAAGGGACCTACAACGATCATCTAGTCCAACTGCCTGACCCATTCAGGGCTGACCAAGGTAAAGCATGTTACTAAGGGCATTGTGGAAATGCCTCTTAAACACTGACCGGCTTGGGGCATTGACTTTTTAATGACCAAAGCCTCCTTTTGAAGGTCCAAAGCCTCATTTTTGTTTGCCAAACCTGAATTTTGAGGGCCCGAACTCTCATTTATAGATTTCAAAGCCTCATTTTTAGGGTCTGAACCTTCATTTTAGGTCAAAAGCCTGAAATGCGGCCTGACACCGAGGTTGCAGGGCCAAAGCCTCAGTTTCAGTTTGCAAAGTCTCATTTTTAGAGTCCAAACATCCTGTTAAGACACAAAAGCTCATTTCACAGTCCAAAGCCTCATTTTAGTTTCTAAACCCTCCGTTACAGGGCTCAGAGGGACCCTCCTTTCTAGGGTCCAAAGCTTCATCTTGTAAGGTCGCAGCCCTCATGTTTGGCTACCAAGACTCATTTTTAGGGTCCAAAGCCTCAGTTTCAGTTTACAAAGTCAGGTTTTGAGAGTCAAAGCTCCCATTTCTATGACGCAGCCCCTCATGATTAGGATCCATAGCTGCATTTACAGGGTTTAAATCCTTCTTATAGGACACAAACCCTAATTTCCCAGGACAAAGCCTCGTTTTTAGGCTGCAAAGCCACAAGTGACTGTGCAAAGCCTCCCTTGTACGATCCAAACTCTCTTTTTCAGAGTCCAAATCCTCATTTTTAGATCCAGACTCTCGTATTACGTTACCAAAGTCTCATTGATGTGGTCCAAAGCCTCATTTTGAAGGCCCCAAACCTCATTTGGAGGGGCCAAATACTGATTCGTAGGCTCTAAACCCTCTTTTTAGGGAACAAACGCTCGCCTTCAGGGTCCAAAGCTTTATCTGGAGGCTCCAAAGCCTCAGTGATAAGACCCAGATCTTTCTCTGAGAGCCCAAAATCTCATTTTCTTGTCCAAATCCTTGTTTCTTGTTTCAGATCCCAAATTTTGAGGGTCCAAAGTCTCATGTTTAGGACCTCTCCCCTCATTTTAAGGGTCTCAAGCCTCATTTTGATGGCCTAAATGCTCATTTGGAGAGTCTAAGCCCTGCCTGAAAGAGCAAATCCTCAGTTTTAGGGCCCCCAGGTTTATTTGGAGAGTACAAAGACACATTTCTAAGGGCCAAAGCCTCATTTGGAGTGTCCAAATACTCATTTTTATGGTCCAGATATTCATTTTGGGGTTTAACTCTTTCAGGCCTCAGGCCTACTTTGAAGGGCTGGAAGCCTCATTGCAGGGGCTCGTTATTGGTGAGGATTTAAAGCCTCTTTTGTCAGGTCCAAACCATCATCTTTAGGGCCCGAAGCCTCATTTGGGGTCTCTAAATCCTCATTTTTAAAGCCTAACTACTTGTTCCGAGGCTACAAGGGCATATTGAGATGGTCCGAAGCCTGATCCTCGTCTTAGGCCGTGTTCGTGCTCCTAAGCAAGTTGGATTGCAGTTAGCATCCTGCCTTTCAGCGCAGCTGAGAGGGCAGGGTCAGGCCTCTGGCTTCTGCGGGTGCTTTGGATGGCGCTGGTGGCATCATCCAGGGCTCTCCTTTATCCTTCCTGGTCAGCTCTCAGCTTCCACGAAGCACAGTCCTTCTTTCCAGGGCCGGGCTGGCCTTTCCTTTGTTTTCCTTCAGCACCAACAACCCCCGAGCCTGCAGCCACATTCCAGGGCCTCGCGACACTGCAGCCCATGCTGTCGACCAAGAGATATATGCACAAAGGGAACACGCTCTCGTACTATAAAGACTGGCTGATAGGATAGTTTGGGAAGGGAATTTTCCTGACTCTGGGAATTTTCCCACCTCAGAGAGGCGGGAAAGCCCTGAGGGGAGGGAGGCGCTGCAGGCAGGCCCATGCCTGGCAGCTGCCCGGGGCTCCTGCCAGGCATCTCCGGGAGACTTTTGGCCTCCTGTCAAAGGGAGCCGAAGTCCCAGGAGCAGCCCCAGACCCCCCAAGGCAGCTACCCGAGGACTTTTGTATGTGCTGGAGGCAGAGCCATGCCCGGTAGCTCCCCGGGTCTCTTCGCAGGACTCTCCCGGAGTCTTCTGGCATCATCCCGTAGAGATAGCTGCAGTCTCGGTAGGCAGCACCAGCCTCATCCAAGGCAGCTACCGGAGGAGTTCTGCGTACGATGGATCAGGTCCATGCCCGGTAGCTCCCCGAGGCTGCTTCCAGCAATCTCCCGGAGTCTTCTGGCCTCCTGTGGAGGGAACCGAAGTCCCAGGTAGCAGCCCAAGACTCCTCCAAGGAAGCCACCAGAGGATTTTTATAGGTAGACGGCAGGTCTGTGCCTGGCAGCCCTCAGGAATTTCTCCCAGGCATTGCCTGGAGACTTTTTGACTCCGGTGGAGGGAGGAAAAATGCTGGGTAGCAACCCCCGACTCCTGCAAGGGAGCTGCCCAAGGAGTCTCTTCTCCATTCTAGGAAGATCTGTGCCCCATAGCTCCTGTCGCCTCCTGCCAGGGTGTTTCCATTTGGGGCTGCGGACAGCAACGACACTTTGCATCTGCTACTGAACCACGGCTCAGGGGAAGCTGGAAGGTTGAGAGCCGGCAGACATAGAGCGTGACCTGGTTTTCCTTTGCTTTCCAGAGCAAACAGCCGTCTGGGACGCAGTGGCTGGCTACGTTCAAGGACAGCTCCTGCTGCACCAGGTGGGATGTGGAGAGGGCTGTTGCTGGTTCTCCTTTTGCTGCTGCAGTGCTGGGAGCTGAAGCCACGCACAGGCCCTGGGTGTGAGCAAAGAGTTTGATTGGCCTTGATTGCGTTTTCAGGGTTTCCCTCTGGTGCCGCCAGGGCTCCCCTTGCCTGAAGGGCTCAGGGGAGCCCCAGGGGCCTCCTGCTCTCCTCCCCCTGCAGGGACAGAAACAGAAGCGAAAGAAAGACTTTGACTAGAAGAGAAACTAAGCTTCACTGAGCAAGAAACAGCCTCGATTTGTGCAGGGCAACTTTGGGGGCAGAGAGGGGCTGAATGCCTGTTTGCCGGGGTTTCCGCACAGGAGGCGTGAGGAAGACTGATGTGCTGATGCAGGGCTGGGACAGCAATACTGATGTGTGCCTCTTTCTCCAAAACCCCCACACCTGACCGCCCGTTTCTATCAGCAAAGACACAGGAAAGAGCAAAATCCCTGCGATCCGGAGCTCTCCAGTCCAGCTCTGCTCTGCTTGGAGCCAGTGGCACAGGCTGGCTCTGGCTGCACCTCCAACATGTCCATCATGGAGATCACGCGTCCTCTCGGAACATGTCACCATCCTCATAGGACGCATCTTGTTTGCCTTCGATGCAGTCAGAATTTGCCCTGTCCCAACTTATCCCTGCTGGGTATTGAAGAGGCCCTGGGGGACCTTGCTGGGAGCACTGCAATTCAGCCACCGACGGCTCATCCCACTCGGAGCATGCAGGTGGGAGCGAAGGGTCTGCAGACCGAGCCACCGGTGTTTGTGGCAACTGTGACAAAAAGAAGTGTTTTGCACAACACTTGTGAGAGGGCCGAGCGTATGCCGCCGGGCTGATCTACAAGAGCACGCATTTTCCCTATGTGCTGTCTGCTGGTTTCAGGAGAATGCACAGGATGACGGGGCTGAGCCAGCGCAGGTGTACGTCAGCTGGACACCAGACACGGAGGAAGGAGCCATGGGCTGGGCCCCACGTCACCACCGGGCACTTGACACCGGGGCGGTGGCAGCCCCATCACAGAGGGCAGCAGGTCAGTAGGTGCCACGTCACCAGGATCAGCCAGGGAGTGGTGGCCGTGTCACAGCAGGGAGCAGGTTGCTGGTGGCCGTGTCATAGTGGGCAGCAGATTCCAGAGTGGCCGTGTCACTGCAGGGTCCCAGTGGGTGACACGGCCGCCCGAGGGTACAAAAGGGGACACGGGGCAGTGGGTCCTGCACCCTGGCGGAGCGTCCAGAGGACAAACGCAGGGATAAGCTCCCACATGGCTGTCGCAACTAAGGAGCAACCCGCCAGCGTGAGGCGCACCAGGATGCACCTTTGGGACGGCATGGAGCACAACTTCATGATGCCCAGCATCACCGCAGAAGGTACAGGCATCCCCAGGCACTCCAGGAGCGTTGTCAGGACCAACAGGCGCAGGGTTGCGTGGGTGAGACTCAGCACTGCAGCCATCTCAGGGGTGTCTCCATGTGGGGCTGGGGACAGCAATGACACAGACGCTGCTGACCCCAGTGACACACAGGGGTGCTCAGGCCTCTTCCGAAAACATCCGAGAGGCTGTTCTGCTCCCCTCGCAGCTGCCAGAGGCCCCGTGCTATCCCCAACATGAGGCCTTTGCCAGCTCCTCCTTTCCTGTGACACAATGTGGTTTTGCCACCACGCTGTCGGTGGCAGATTTGGAAAAGAGGAGCTGGTGCTCCTGAGGTGACAGTCTCTTTTGGAGATCTAAGTCCTCAAGGGGGGGACAGGGCCTTGGATTGCATCATCCCACCCTACCCTTGGGCACATCCCACCCCGGGGCTCTGTTTTGATGAAGCCAACGAGTCGTTAGGAGACAAGGCTCTGCCGAGCTGGCGTGAAGCTTTAACGCAAGGCAGAGCCTTTTGACAATCCTCACCAGGGATTTTCCCAGCAGGTCACAGAAGCTGGTTGTCCGCACTATGGAAAAGAGCTGGGAGCTGCTTTACCTTCCATGTCTCGCCCGAGAGGTGGCAAACCCCCTTTTTTCTTCCACTTGTCCTCACCAGGGACTTTTCTCAAGGCCTTCAGAGGGTGCCTGGCCCTTGGTTTGGGCACAACCTCCAGTTCAAAGCTGGAGACAAAGAGACAGCACCAGCATGAGCCACGGCACCACCAGCCCTTGCCACTTGCTCACAGGCAGATTTTGATACTGTTGTAAAGGCCGTTGCTTTCTCAAGTCAACTATCCCCCACCCCTGAGGACCGTCCTAGTAAATGGGGTCACCTGGCCAAGAAGTCCAGGTCACCTGGCAAATAAGTCCAGGCCCCCTAAATTCCTCTACCTTTCCCATCAGATCTGCCTTCCAGGCTGGGGAGAGGACTGATAATCACTGCCCGCATCCCCGTGGGAGGACCCCCGTGTTCTCAAGGAGCAAATGCTACAAAACCACACGCAAGCAGTGCTGGGGGATCCGCCGTGGGTCTGCGCAAGCAGTGGGGAAACCAAAAGGCTCTCCATGACTGAAGTGAGCTGCAGGTTTTAAGGGCTGCAGAACAGCCACCACCCTGCCTTGTCCATCGTGTCCTGCGAATGTCTCACCCAGGCATTAACCTAATGGCCCTGCTCCCAGCGCACGCCAGGCCTCAGAATGAGCTGCGTGTCCAGCCAAAACCTGAACAGGAGTTGGGAGAACATTTAAAGTTGTGGCAATGTCACGGCAGGAGGAAGGTGATGGATGTCAGAGCAGCAGGTCACTTCTGACCATGTCACAGTGGGCAGCAGGTCACTGCTGTGTCAGAGTGGGCAGCAGAGTCAGCACTGGCCACGTCATCGTGATGTCACACTGGGTCTGTGACATGGCTGCACAGGGGTACAAAAGGGGACGCGGGGCGGTGGGTCCCGCACCCTGGCGGAGCGTCCAGAGGACGAACGCAGGGATGAGCTCCCACATGGCTGTCGCCACTAAGGAGCAACTCACCAGCGTGAGGCGCACCAAGATGCACCTCTGGGATGGCATGGAGCACACCTTCATGATGCCCAGCATCACCGCAGAAGGTACAGGCATCCCCAGGCACTCCAGGAGCGTTGTCAGGACCAACAGGCGCAGGGTTGCGCGGGCGAGACTCAGCACTGCAGCCGTCTCAGGGGTGTCTCCATGTGGGGCTGGGCACAGCAATGACGCTTTGCATCTGCCTCTGCGCCACAGCTCAGGGGAAGCTGGTGGGTTGAGAGCCGGCAGGCACAGAGCGTGACCTGATTTTCCTTTGCTTTCCAGAGCAAACAGCCGTCTGGGACGCGGTGGCTGGCTACGTGCAAGAACAGCTCCTGCTGCACAAGGTGGGGCGACACCCGCATCCTCCTCACCCACCCAGAGAAGTGGGGAGTCCCCATGGCCCTGGGGCATGGCCTGCAGTTACTCTTCCCCTCCCTGGAATGCAGGAATCCCACCCCAAAATTCCCCACCAATGGAGAAAGTGGGCTCGGGCAAGGCTGGGATCACCTCTGGGAGGTGGCATTGGACCACAGGGCTGTTCCCGGTCACTGGAGACCCCTGGATGCCCACAGGCTGCCTCTTGCCTGACTCCAGCACTGCTCCTTTCGAGGGGGAAGGCAGAGGGAGAGGACTCAGCACCTCCTCCTTAAAGCTCTCCCCACTGGCCTGGCTCATGTCTCTGAAGAGCAGGAGCTGGCAGGGGCTGGGCCAAAGCACCGTCCCTGGTCAGGGCCACCCCCAGCTCTTCCCTCCAGCCAGTCCTCCCGCTTCAGCTCTTCCCTTCTCTTCCACTCACAGGGGGTGCGAATTCCCAGCCTTGGCTGCTTCGATGTGCTCCCCACTCGGACCCAGGTTGGGAACAAGGTCGTGATTCTCCAGAGGCCCGTGTTTCGCCTGGCCAGGAACCTTGCAGTTGTCCACAATCTCATGGACAATAGGGACGACCTGCCTGGTAAGACGGCGCGTTAAACACTGGCTGGCTGCACGGTCGCGGTGAAGGGGGGTATCGCATCCCTTTTCTGAAAGCAAACTGCCCCCTCTGCGGAGCAGGTCCAAACACAGGGCCTTTCTGGGCGACGACTGCAATAAGCAGCGCTTGGGAAACGCCTGTGGAAAGGCCCGTGGGTGAGCGCCTCCATCCCTCTCGTGTGGTTTTCCAGGCAATAAGGTGCTGGAGCCTCTGAAATATGCCAAGGTGGCCATGGATGCCTCTGTGTCCCGGCAAAAAGTGGATGGCTGCATCCTAGGCACCACGTCCCTCCTCTCTCACTGCCTGGGGAAGGGGGAGAACGTCGCCCTTGTCCTGAGGGACGTGGGGGTGCTCCTCATCGAAGGCAGGAGGGTGCAAATGAGGTTCTACTATGACTTCCTGGAGAGGATGACTGGGAAGAGGATCCTAGAAAGCGTTGCATTCAAGGTGAGCGTTCTGGTTTCCCCACTACTTGGGCAGACCCACAGTGGGTCCCCAGCACTGCTTGCGTGCAGCCTGCCAGGACATGGCCAGCCACTCGTGACCAGTGAGAGCTTTGGTATCAACATCTCTCGCTGCCTTGGAGTCCTCCTAACTTGACTGCCTTGGTCACGTTGAGGATTTCCTGCCATCTTCATGCTCACCCGTTGCAGGCCCCCCGGCTGCTCAAAACGGTGGTGTCCCCGGTGGTACCCATTGCTTCCTTGACTTTCTCTGGCCGTGTTACCATCTTTCCTGAGTGAGTATGTTTGCAGCTGACGCAGCTGCTCGGCTGCACTTTGGTAGCATTTGCTCCTTGAGAACACGGGGGTCCTCCCACAGGGACGCGGGCAGTGATTATCATTCCTCTCCCCAGCCTGGAAGGCAGATCTGATGGGAAAGGTAGAGAAATTTAGGG
This sequence comes from Platalea leucorodia, assembly GCF_965183815.1. Taxonomy (NCBI): domain Eukaryota; kingdom Metazoa; phylum Chordata; class Aves; order Pelecaniformes; family Threskiornithidae; genus Platalea; species Platalea leucorodia. Next base: position 69,483 of record NW_028121278.1, read on the forward strand.
GGCCTGGACTTATTTGCCAGGTGACCTGGACTTCTTGGCCAGGTGACCCATTTACTAGAACGGTCCTCAGGGGTGGGGGATAGTTGACTTGAGAAAGCAACGGCCTTTACAACAGTATCAAAATCTGCCTGTGAGCAAGTGGCAAGGGCTGGTGGTGCCGTGGCTCATGCTGGTGCTGTCTCTTTGTCTCCAGCTTTGAACTGGAGGTTGTGCCCAAACCAAGGGCCAGGCACCCTCTGAAGGCCTTGAGAAAAGTCCCTGATGAGGACAAGTGGAAGAAAAAAGGGGGTTTGCCACCTCTCGGGCGAGACATGGAAGGTAAAGCAGCTCCCAGCTCATTTCCATAGTGCGGACAACCAGCTTCTGTGACCTGCTGGGAAAATCCCTGGTGAGGATTGTCAAAAGGCTCTGCCTTGCGTTAAAGCTTCACGCCAGCTCGGCAGAGCCTTTTCTCCTAATGACTCGTTGGCTTCATCAAAACAGAGCCCCGGGGTGGGATGTGCCCAAGGGTAGGGTGGGATGATGCAATCCAAGGCCCTGTCCCCCCCTTGAGGACTTAGATCTCCAAAAGAGACTGTCACCTCAGGAGCACCAGCTCCTCTTTTCCAAATCTGCCGCCGACAGCGTGGTTGCAAAACCACATTGCGCCGCAGGAAATGAGAAGTTGGGAAGGAGCTTGTGATGGGGAGGGTGCGAGGCCTCTGGCAGCTGCGAGGGGAGCAGAACGGCCTCTCGGATGTTTTGGGAAGAGGCCTGAGCACCCCTGTGTGTCACTGGGGTCAGCAGCGTCAGAACGATGCTCTTCTGACAAGCTCTCTCCTTCCTGCTTCCAGTGAGGTTTCCTGAAGTGCCCTTGCCTGCTCATTCGAGCTTGACTAATAACGACCGCGAGCAGCTCTGGGATAAGAAGGCGATGGAGATAAGGAACAACTCTCGCGTCAGGTGAGGCTGGACGTTGGGGGCTGGCATCTGCATGGGGTCATTTTCTGAGCCTGCAAGAGCCCATTCCCCAGCCCCAAACACTTGCCGTTCATCACTGCCCAACAGTGGTGAAGGCAGAGCCCGGAGGGGCGGGATGGGGCTGCTGGGAGCCCCCATTTCCCAGGGCTGCTTCCTCTCCGGCCCTTCAGGAGAGCCCCTGCGTGGCCTCCTGAGCTGTGCATAGGGACAGCCGTGTGTCAGCCGAGGGTCCCCGCTCAGGGGGTTTCCTCTCCTGAGCTGAGCGCAGCCTTCGGCTGAGCTGCCAGCGGCTGTGCAAAGGGGCACGTGGCATGTGGGATGGGATGCGGCCCCAAACCCATCGCGTCCTCAGGCAGACTCCTCCCACTCTGTCCTTCCAGGCGGCTGCCAGCAATGCCAGGGACCTCCTTTGCCAAAAAGCAGCCTGTGACCGCCCAACCCAAGGGCAAATCCATGGCCAACAGCCGAGCACCAGAGCCGGGCCGAGCACAGGCAGCAAAACCTGGGAGGTGCAGGAGAAAGGGAGAAGGAGAGGAGAAGGAGACCCATGAAGATGGAGTGCTGAAGATGGCCAAAGGAAAGACCTTCCACAGCTGCGGAGCCCAGACCCTGCCTCTACCACCCCTAATATCCCTGCTTTCACCATCAAGCTCGGAGGCCAGCCCAGTAGAGGAGCCCCTCTATGACACCTCCTTTCTGATGCCACCGATGGACGAGGGGTCAATGCGATGCTACTACCAGAAGGGAAGATCAGGGCTGCCCAGGATGGAGTGGCCCCGGCCAGAGTGATCAGGGCTTGGGGTGCCCGGAGCAGAGGCAGCACCACGCGAGGTGGCAAAAGAGGTACGTGATTCGAATCTGCGTCGTTCTCGGGTGCTATTTCCTTGTCGAAATGCAGAGCTAGAGGGACCGTGGGGACTCTTCAAAGAGCCCTTAGTTCTGCCGGACGTCATGGCTAAGCTGCCACCTTGGGCTCTTCCATCCCCGGGGGCGAGGTACTCATTTTCCAGGGGTGGCCTCTCTTCTCTAGCCTCAGGAAACACACAAGGCCATGTTCTTTGGCCATGTCGGGAAGGCCTAACTGACGGCAAGGCTGCTCTGGGCCGGAGCAGCGGACTGTTTCTTCCTAGCTCGTTGCTCCTTTAGATGCCCGGTGGGAAGAAAAAGGCTTTTTGGGTGGGTCTGGCACAGCTTGGGAGCAAAGCGCTGCTGCTGGAGAGGCTGCAGAGAAGGGGTAAAGGGAGGGAGAGAAACAGCTGCCCTCCCCTCAGTGTGCTGACCTGAAGCCATCCAGGGGGTCTGCGTGTGGGCAAGGAGCTCCCAAAACCTGCGGGATTGTTTTACAAGAGTCTGTCTTCTTTTGCAGAAACCCATCTGTCTTTGGGACCCCAGGAGCTCGGGAAAGAGATGAATAAAAGCACAAAGGAGAAGCTGCAAAAGGGTGTTGACTTTTTTAATTGTTCACAACTGTCCTTCCACAGAACAGGTGGGACAGGTAAAAGTGACTCCTAGCCATACTTTGGTTCAGGCTGACTAAGGAGCAGCAGGCCTTACGTCCTTGGGGTGACCTTGCAAGCTGCAATGGCCCTGACTCACGTACAAGTGAGTGAAGGTGTCTTGAAAAATATTTCAAAAGTTGGTTTCGACACCCAAAAGTGCAAGCTGACCAACGTACTGAACAAGATACCAAAGCTAAACCAAAGACATCTATCTTGTATGTACTATTGACTAGCAGCCAACTGCTTCACTTACCTGAGACTAAGAGATCCTTCCTTACCCAAGGTGGAGAGATCCCTTATCTGTGACAGATCCTCAGTAAGTGGCTGACAGCATGATGAATTAATACTATGAAACATTACTAATCCATAGAGCTACTCAATCTTTTTATAAACTTTGTATAAATAATTCTCTTAGACATCAACCGTTTACCAAATCTGAGACTAAGATTGGATCCATCCAGTCCTAGGCTCCAAAGGGAGTTTAGAAAGCACGGGGGTCCACTCTGAACCCCTTGGCCCAACGGGATGGAAAAGGGAAAGGAATTATTTGCAAAATGCTAGGTACCTGTTTAGAAGCCTCAGGATAGGAAGAATAACAATAAAAAGGAGGAGGACCTAAAAGAAGAAATAGAAGGCAGAAAGGGAGCTGAATTAATACTGTAAAGCTGGTGCAGGTGCTTGTGAGGTAGCTGTTGTCTGAGTATGGGACTGGGAACGAAGGGACGCCTGGTTTGTAATGGTGCTTGTGTTGTCATAGTTCCCTGCCTATGGGATAGGGCAGGAGGAGGCAGTTGGCTTGTGCAGGTGCTTGTGACATCATATGTGGTTGAGTAGGTGATAGGTTAGGAACTGGCACCTGGCTTGTGCAGCTGCTTGTGATGTCACTGGTGCCTAAGTAGCTGATTGGGTATGAACGGACACCTGGCTGGTGCAGGTGCTTGTGATGCCAGGGGTGGCTCTGCAGCTCTTAGGGTGGGAGTATGCGCCTGGCTTCTGCAGGTGCTTGTGATGTCACTGGTGGCTGAACAAGCAGGCACCTGGTTTGTGCTGCTGCTTATGTTGTCACTGGTGGCCAAGGAGCTGACAGGGCAGGAGAATTCACGTGGCCTGTGAAGGTCCTTGTGAGATAAGTGGTGTTTCTCCAGGCATTAGGGCAGGAGCATGCAGGTGGCTTCCACAGGTGCTTGCGGAGGTTTCAGAGCAGGAGCAGGCCGCTGCCTTAGAATGACAGCACCACAGAATATGTCAGGTTGGAAGGGAGCCCTGAGGATCATCGAGTCCAACTCCCTGCTCCTCCCCAGTCTACCTAACACTGAACCATAGGACTAAGAGCGTCGTCCAGATGCTCCTTGAACTCTGACAGGCTTGGTGCTGTGAGCACTTCCCTGGGGAGCCTGTTGCAGGGACCGACCACCCTCTCAGTGAAGAACCTTTTCCCAATGTCCAATCTGAACTTCCCCTGACGCAGCTTCATTCCATTGCCTCGTGTCCTGTCGCTGGTCACCAGAGAGAGGAGATCAGCACCTCCCCCTCCGCTGCCTCCCCCAAGGAAGCTGTAGACTGCAATGAGGTCACCCCTCAGCCTTCTCTTCTCCAAGCTGAACACACCAAGCGACCTCAGCCGCTCCTCGTAAGTCTTGTCCCCGAGACCCTTCACCATCTTGGTTGCCCTCCTCTGGACACACTCCTAGTTTGATGTCCTTCTTATATTGAGGCGCCCAAAACTGCACCCAGCGCTCGAGGTGGGGCCGCACCAGGGCAGTGTAGAGTGGGACACTCGCCTCCCTCGACCGGCTAGCGGTGCTGTGCTTGATGCACCCCAGGACACGGTTGGCCCCTTTGGCCGCCAGGGCACACTGTTGACTCCTTTTCAACTTGTCGTCAACCCAAATCCCCAGATCTCTTTCCGCAGGGCTGCTCGCCAGCCTCTCGTCCCCCCGTTTGTATGGATAACCAGGATCACCCCGTCCCAGGGGAGAATCCAGCACTTGCTCTTGATAAACTTCCCATGGTTGGTGGTTGCCCAGCTCTCGAGTCTATCCAGATCTCTCTGGAAGGCCTCCCTAGCCTCGAGGGAGTCCACAGCTCCTCCTACTTTAGGATCGTCAGCAAATTTACTTCATGCACCTTCAACTCCTGTGTCTGGATCATTGCTAAAAACATGAAAGAGCGCTGGCCCTAAAATGGAGCCCTGGGGAACCCCACTGGTGACTGTCCACCAGCCTGATGTAAGCCCATTTACTATAGCGCTTTGAGCCCCTTACTGTCCCCAAAGCCTCATTTTGAGGGCCCAAATCCTCCTTGTTAGGGTCCAAACCTCTCTTTTCTTACCCATAAGCTTTCTTCAGGGCTCACAGTTTAATTTTGAGGGTCTAAAGCCTCATTTTTTACTGCGTCCAGCTCTGGAGTCCTCAGCACGGGAAGGACATGGACCTGTTGGAGCGGGTCCGGAGGAGGCCCCAAAACTGATCAGAGAGCGGAACACGTCTGCTCTGAGGAAAGGCTGAAAGAGCTGGGGCTGTTCAGCCTGGCAAAGAGAAGGCTGTGGGGAGACCTTATAGCAGCCTTTCAATACTTAAGGGGGGCCTGCAAGTAAGATGGGGATGGTCTTTTTAGAAAGGTCTGCTGCGAGAGGACAAGGGGGAACGGTTTTAAACTAAAGGAGGGTAGATTTAGACTGAACACCAGAAACAAATTTTTCACGATGAGGGTGGTGAAACACTGGGACAGGTTGCCCAGAGAGGTGGTAGATGCCCCATCCTTGGAAACGTTCAAGGACAGGCTGGATGGGGCTCTGAGCAACCTCATCTAGTTGAAGATGTCCCTGCCCATTGCAGGGGGGATGGACTAGATGACCTTTAAAGGTCCCTTCCATCCCAAAGCATTCTATGATTCTATGATTTTTAGGGCAGAAAGCCTCATTTTTAGGGCGGAAAGCCTCATTTCTGTGGTCCAGAGGCTCAGTTTTAGTTTGCGAAGTCTCCTTTTTGGAGTCCAAAGACACATTTTTACTTTCCAAAGCCTCATTTTCAGCCTCCAAAGTGGCATTTTTAGGATCCGGCCCGTCATTTTTTGCTCTGACTGAGCAGACTTGTCTTCAGCGATGGCCGTCTGTCAGAACAAGGGTGCCCATGGGCACTGGCCATGCCTCGTTGCACACTGCTGGTGTGTGCCTTGCAGCTTCCAGCTGGCTGCGCCTATTCCCCTGGCACGCTTGTTGGAAACCTCCTGTATTAGCAGAGCATTCCAAATGTCCGGATGCTGTTACTCCTTGGCTTTTTCTTCTCTTTTTGGGGAGGAATATGAAGAAAAAAGAGTTGAGGAATAGCTAAAACACATGCCTCAGGTTTTATGAGAACACCAAAACCAATGAGCTGACCCATCATCTGCTGTGCCCGAATTGTTGCCATTTTAAGGTCAGGATCTTTTAAAGATGCCTAGAAGGGCCTCAACTGATTAAGGAAGGAAAAAGGAAAGAATCTTTGATCTCATGGGATCAGGGACGTGCCGAGTGTTTTTGGACACAAGGCCTCTTGTGCCACTGACAGTCACTCTGGCTGAGCCGGTGGTGTCACTTTTGGCAAGGCAGCATTTGTGGGTCACTGACAAGACGATCGTGGAGGTGGTGGCTGAGATTCTGTGATGGAAATTCTTTTGTTCTGGAATTGAAGCCCAAGTTGCCCTCTAGAAGTCTTACACTACTGAATATGGAAGTATAAAGGTTGTTTTTCCTAAAAATGGAGACAATTCAGTTAGAGGCAGAGCCTGTTTGGCAGTTTTAGTAGTTTGGGGACAGAGGCCAGTGGGGGGCTGGGGCCCTTGGGTCTGGGAGCTGTTTCTGCCCCGTGGCCTTGGCCTGACGCTGCCAGCTGGGAATGGGCTTTCCAAAATCCTGCTGGAAGGAGCCAGATGTGGGACCTGTGGCCGAGCTGGGGGACAGGGAGCACCTCCGGACCAGCCGCAGGACCTGCTGCCAGCCTGCCTTCAGATCAGCCCTTCCCAGCAGGACATTGCCCAGGAGTAACTGTGAGGGTTGCTGTTCTCCCTCGGGAAGCACGGCACGCACCAAGCACAGCCAGAGCTGCGCCTGTGCCAGGAGAAGCCTTGAAGCAGAGCCGGGGCTGATGGTGACAGCTCCCAGCAGCTGTCCAGGTCAGAGAGATGCAGGTAAGATGGCAGAGAGGGGACACGGACTGATGGTCACTTCTCTTGCAGGAAGAGCATTTAACAGCAGGAGGGAGGCAGGACAAAAGGGCCCATGATGTCCAAAAGCGCATCAAACAACTGGTGCAGTGATGATGAGAGCAGAAGGAGATGAGAAGGAGATGCAGGTGACCCGTCTGGGACAATGCTTGCGAGGTAACATCTGCCCCCCGAACCCAGAGGCAGCCAGAGGCAGTGGGAGGTGGTGGAGTGGGGGAGAAAGGTGCGTGGGAGAGGGGAGAGCGGGGGGAGATGGGAGACAGAGATGGAGATGGAGGGGAAAAAGCCAGGGCGTTGGCAGTGAGGACGCTTCTGCTGTGCAGGTTCTTGTGATGTCACTGGTGTCTGAGGAGCTGATAGGGCAGGAGCAGGCCCCTGGCTTGAGCAGGTGCTTGTGAGGTCACTGGTGCCTGAGGAGCTGATAGGGCAGGAGCGGGCAGGTGTGAGCAGCCATAAAGGTGACTGCTTAGAAAGGGAAATGCCCGAGCAGAAGAACGTTCCTGCGAGCCCGGGAGCTGTGGGCCTGGCGATCAGAAGCATCCCTGAAACGTGCAGCTGGGCGCTTTGCAGCAGAGCTGGGGACCGAGAATCCAGGCACCTCCAGATCATCTCAGAAGTGAGACTCTGTCTGTTACGTTATTGTTCCCCCTTTGGGCTCACTTTTGGAGTCGGATAGGTTTATCCACCCACCTCTGGGATGGCTGGGTCCCCTCTGGGATCGCTTTGTCCTCCCCTCTGGGGTGCTTTGGCCCTTTCTGAAATCTAATGCACTTTATACCAGTATTAGATCTCCATATAAGTAATCCATCATCAGTATATCTGCTGATGTTTGGAGGATAAGTTCCCTCCCTAGTGACAACTTTGTAGTAACCTGGTTGTTGCTGTTCTGTTGCTTATTCCTAAAGGATTGGTTGTTGCTATACGATTGCTTGCTGCTTTTACTGACTGCTGCCATCCTATTGATTGATGCTCTGCCATTGATTGCCGATAGGAATGGGAAGAAGGTCCATGCCCTGGAGCTCCCCAGGACTCCTCCCAGGCATCTGCCCCAGTGTTTTGTCCTGCTGCGGAGGGAGCTGAAGTCCTGGGTAGCAGCCCCAGACTGCACCAGGGGAGATACCTGAAGAGTTTGGTGCATGTCGGAGGCACTCTGGAACTCCTCGCAGGGATTTCCCAGAGTCTTTTGGTTTCCTCTGGAGACAAGTGAATTCCCAGGTAGCCGCCCCAGAATCTTCTAAGGTGGCTACCCAAAGAGCATTGTGCATCTTGGGGGCAGGTCCATTCCTGTTTTTACTTCAGGACTTTTCCCATACATCTAACAGAGTGTTTTCATTTTCTTTACAGACAGCTAAAGTCCCAGGTGGCTGCACCACAATGTTCCTAGTTAGTGGCAGAGTTTTCTTTGTCTTGGAGGCAGGCCATGCCCGATAGCTCCTCAGGAATCCTCGGAGGAATCTCCAGAATGTTTTGGCCTCCCCTGGAGACAGCTGAATTTAGCAGGTAGCCGTCCCAGACTTGTCCAAGGTAGCTCCCCAAGGTGTTTTGTGTATGCTGGAGGCAGGCCCATGCTCGGTAGACCTCTGGGACTCCTCCAAGGCAGCATGGGAGTGTTTTGCCTTTCTGTGGAGCCAGCTGAAGTCCTGGATAGAAGACGCATACGATGCCTGAAAGGTTTTGTTCATGTTGGGGGCAGGTCCGTGCCTGGTAGCTCCCTGGGAATTCTCCCAGTCATCTCTAGGACTGTGTTGGCCTCCCTGGGGACAGCTGAATTTTGCAAGTAGCAGACCCAGATGCTGCAAGGTTGTTAGATGAAGAGTTTTCTTAGACTTGAAGGCAGGTCCATGCCTTGTAGCTTCCCAGGGACTCCCAAGCAGCTCTGCAATGTTTTGGCCTCCCCTGGAGATGGCAGAATTTTGAAGGTAGCAGCCCCAGACTCCCCCACGGAAGTTACACAAAGAGTTTTGCCTCTGTTGGAGGCAGTTCCATGCCCTGTAGCTCTCTCAGACTCCTGCCAGGCAGCTTTGGAGTGTTTGGACTTTGCCTGGAGACAGCTGAAGTCCTCAGTAACAGCCGCAGCCTCGTCCTAGGTAGTTACCTGAAGAGTTTTCTTCATGTGTGAGGAAGGTCCATTCCCAGAAGCTCCCTGAGACCCCTTCCAGGAAAACCTAAGAATGTTTTAGCTTCGTCTGGAGACAGGTGAATTCCCTGCAGCAGCCCCAGGCTTTTTGAAGGTAGCTACGCAAAGAGCATTGTGTATGTTGGGGGAAGGTCTGTGCTCAGTAGCTGTGCGGGAATTCTCCCAGGCACGTTCAGGATTGTCTTGGCCTCCTCTGGGGAAAGCTGAAGTCCCAGGCAGAAGCCCCAGACTCCTGCACGGTAGCTACCCGAAGCGTTTTGTCCATGTTGGAGGCAGGTGCAAGCCCGGTAGCTCCCTGGGACTCCTCCCAGGCAGCTGCAGAATTTGTTGGTCTTCCTTGGAGAGAGCTGAATTTCACAGGTAGCAGCCCCTGACTCCTCCAAGGAATCCACTCAAGGGGTGTTTTCACTGTTGAGGGATGGTCCACACCCTGTAGCTTTCTGGGAGTCCTCCCAGGCAGCTTAGGAGTTTTTTGGCCTTCCCTGGATATAGCTGAAGTCTCGGGTAGCAGCCCCAGAGTCCTCCTGGTTACTTACTCCAAGAGCTTTCTTCATATTGAAGGCAGGTCAATGGCCGATATCTCTCTGGAACTCCTCTCGGGCATCTCCAAGAGTGTTTTGGCTTCATCTGGAGACAGCTGAAGTCATGGGTAGTAGCCCCAAACTCCTCCTAGGCTGCTAATTTAATTGTTTTGTCCATGTTGGAGGCAGGTCCATGCCTAGCAGCTCCCCAGCATTCCTCCTAGGCATCACCAAGAGTGTGTTCACTTCCTCTGGAGATGGCTGAAGTCTTGGGTAGTAGCCCAGTAACCCTCCTAGGTATTTTGTTGAATAGTCTTGTTCCTGGTGAAGGCAGGTCCGTGTCTGGTAGCTCCCTGTGACTCTACCCAGGTATCTCCAGGATTGTGTTGGCCTGTGCTGGAGAAAGCTGAATTCCCAGGTAGCAGCCCCAGGCTCTTCTGCAAGTAGCTACCCAAAGAGCACTGTGTATGCTGGGGGAAGGTCCATGCCCCGCAGCTCCTTCGGACTCCTCTCAGGCAGCTCCGGAATGTTTTGGCCTCCCCTGCAGGCTGGGGAATTTCGCTGGTAGCAGCCCCAGACTCCTCCAGGGAATCCACTCGAGGAGTTTTCTCAGTGTTGGAGGCAGGTCCATGCTCTGTACCTTGCTGAGACTCCTGCGAATCAGCCTGGGAGTGTTTTTTCGTTCCCTAGAGATGGCTGAATTTTCTGGGTAGTAGCCACGGACTCCTCCTCAATAGTTACCTGAAAAGTTTTCTTCATGTAGGACTCGGGTGCATGCCTGGTAGCTCCCCGGGACTCCTCCCAGGCATCTGCACAAGTGTTTTGGCCTCCTCTGGAGATGGATGAATTCTCCAGCAGGAGCCCGAGACTCTTCAAAGGTAGCTATGCTACTGAGCATTGTGTATGTTGGAGGCCGGTCATGCTCTGTAGCAGCCCCTGAGTCCTCCTAGTTAGTTACTTGAAGAGCTTTCTTCACATTGAAGGCAGGTCCATGCCCTGCAGCTCCCCAGGACTCCTCTCCGCCATCTCCAGGAGCACTTTGGTTTCTTCTGGAGACCAGAGAATTCCCTGGTAGCAGCCCCAGACTATTCTAAGGTAGCTACCTGAACAGCAGTGTGTATGTTGGGGGAAAGTCCATGCCCAGTAGCTCCCCAGGACTCTTCCCAGGCATCTCCTGGATGGTGGTGGACTTGGCAGTGCTAGGTCAATGGTTGGACTTGATGATCTTAAAGGTCTTTTCCAACCTAAACGATTCTATGATTCTCCAGGGGTGTCTTGGCCTCCTCTGGAGAAGGAGGAATTCCCAGGTAGCAACCCCCGACTCCTCCAAGGAAGCTCCCTGAGTCATTTTGTCAATGTTGGAGGCAGGTCCATGCCTGGTAGCTGCCCGATACTCCTCCCAGGCAGCTCAGGAGCATTTTGGTTTCCTCTGCAGACAGATGAAGTCCCAGGCAGTAGCCCCAGACTTTTCTAGAGTAGCTACCCGAAGAGCATTGTGTGTGTTGGGGGCAGGTCCATGCCTGGTAGCTCTTCTGCACCTCTTGCAGGCAGATCTGCAATGTTTTGGCCTCCCCTGGAGACCATGGAATGTCACAGGGAGCAGCCCCAGCATCCTCCAGGGAATCCACCCAAGGAGTTATATCAATGTTGGAGGCAGGTCCATGCTCTGTACCTTGCAGGTACAGGAGCAGGGATTTGGACTCAATGATCCTTATGGGTCCCTTCCATATCAAGGTCTTCTATGATTCTATGATGTGCAGACAGGTAGGATGCTGAAGAGGTTTTAATTGCATCTAAAATCAGTAACTTGTGGATGCAGCCGCACCTACTACCTTCAATTTCTGATGCAGTTTGGAGCATCACCTCTGGTTAAAGTCCTCTAATCCTTGCCCTTATAACACCCTCTAGTTTGTCACTTTGAACACTAACAAACGTGGCTGAGGAGGGTGACCTTTTTCCAGGGGTTCAGTGACTTTTCCTCAGGTTTCAGCACACAGTTTGGGAGACAAGCCAGAGCTGCTTTACTCCTTTTAGATGCTCATCAGACATGACCTGAGGTTTGTGAGCATTCCCACACTGCTGCAGCTGCACAGAGGCTTTTCTCCACGGCACTGACATAGCACTGGACCTCGTCTGGTGTGGAAGTCTCGGTCTCATGCCCTTCCCACTGACAAGTGCAGATCATCTTGTGTACTCAGTAGCCCTCGCTTTATGATTCTGTGATTTTTCTGAGGAAGGTTTCTTAGCTCTGCTGCAGGAGATGGGTACAATGCAAATCAAGTAGCTGTGTTTCAGATGCGCTGTTTCTTCAAGGGCACTTCTGGCAGGGGTAGAGAGAGACCATGGTTATCCTGACCCAGTAGATTCTGTGTTCCCTCTTGTGGTTTTTGCTCTGAAGAGGATCAGAAATGATGAAGAAAGAGACGTGTTTTCATCATGGATGGCTGGCAGCTAGGCTGTCAGTGTCTTTCTATTGCATTTGCCTTGTCACCACTGACTCAACCAGGAACCGTTTGTTCTTCTTCATGTGGAGACCTAGTGGTCTGACGTCTTCTGAGGGGCATGCCATTTTAGGAGTCCTTCCCAAGGAGGGCAGCAGGGGTCGCAGAGCACATGACCTCAGAGGGCCAATGGAGACAACCGATGTCCATTTTCTGTTGGGGTGTAGTTTTTCCTTGTTTACTTCACAGAAGTCCCCATGTTGCTGCACATTCTTTGGATCAAGTTTACCCTACTGCATCATCAGGTGTAGGCATGACTTTTAAAGCTCAGCCAACCCCATCACATGTCATTCCTCATGCTTTTGCTTTCCATAGCTGCACTCAGAAGAGCTTGGAGAGTGTGGAGCAGAGGTGGATGCTAGACAGATGCTCCTCCTAAGAGACCCCCGCTTTACTCTCCACCCTGGCAGAGTCAGGAGGAGCCCTGGCCAGCAAGCAGAAGGAGAGGTATGAGGCAAAGCCAGGCTCAAAAGCCCTGTTGCAAGGCATCGCGTGTGCAAAATCACTTTCTGATGCAAAACCAGGGTAGACGCACATAGGAACTGCTCCGCAGTCTGCTGTGACATTACCTGTGAAACTAGCAAGGCTGCTTCTTTTTAGGCATGGCCTGTGCCTCTTTCAGCTCAAAATGACCATGTTGAGCAATGCTGTGCCCTATCGAAGTAGAATGCAGCCGGAGAGGAGTTGGGAAGGGGGATGTGAGCAGCAATAGCATCCAGGTGAGCAGCAAACCCCAGGTATCTTTCCTGGAAGCAGTCCTGCTCTGGTCACCCTGCATGGTTAGATGTCTGGTGAAGAGGACAAACCTGGCAGCATTTTCCTTCTGTACCTGGTGCGGTCGCAAGTCAAGCAGTTAGCCTGGCCGTTTTCATTATTACCTGCCTCTGCAGTTGTATCTGCACCTGCAGTGGCATTTACCTCTGCCGCGTAACCTTAATCTGTAATGGTATCTGCAGCTGAAATGGCGTCTCAGATGGTATCTACATCTCCAATGGTAGCTGCAATGGTATCTGCATCTGCAGTGGCATCTGCATCTGCCTACAAGTTACAAGGTACTAAATCTTGGAATATAACCTGCACTGCATAATATTCTTGGCTTCTTTTTAGTTATTTATTTTTCATATTTTATTTGGCCTTTTTGGAAGACAGCAAAAATGGACGGGGTTATTTTGGATTAAGAGAGAAGGTGTCATTTTCACCAGAGCTTCAGATTCCCAAAGTTGGGCTTTTTTTCTTTTTACTTTTGATTTTTGCAATCAGACACACCTGTATGCTCTGGCTGCTCCATTTCCCAGCCCCTGGGGCAGCGGGAGCATGCTGACCAATAGCACTGGCCTGCCCCTGCTTTTACTGTTTTCTGCGTTGCCTGGCTCACGCCCGTCCCCCGCTGCTGAGGAACCAGCGTCTCTGCAAAGAGCCAGGGCAGAGCGTGTTCTGCAGCGGGGTCTGGAGATACAGACGCTGCGGTTGTTGGTGGCTCCTTACCCGCTTCTGCAACAGGGTCGGGACAACTCTAGTCGGGTCCGTGTTGGAGCCGTTTGAGTGTCGGAGGCAATGAAGGGATTTCTTTGGTCCCTCCCCAACAAAGGCAGTGTGGGCTGGGAGTAAGAGTGTTGCAGTGGTCAGGAGGGTGTTTTCTTCCTCACAGAGACGAGCGTGCCTCCTGTACGAGCAGGACCCAACCTGTGAATCCCCAGCAGAAGGTTTCTTGAGCAGCGCTGTGCCCCCTTCCCCCAGCTCTGAGCTCCTGGGCCCCTGGGGAGGCAGGAGGAGGGCAGGGACTGTGAGAGCCGGAGGCAGAGGCCAGGAGAGGGGATGGGGGAGCAGGGTGGAAGGTGACATTGCTGGGGTGCGGTGAGGTCACTTGCGTGGGAGGAAGCTGATTGGTCAGGAGCAGCAGGTGGCAGTGAGGTGCTCAGTGCCTGCCAGTGACAGCGCAGAGAGGAGGGAGCTGGGGGGCAGAGGAGAGGCCGGTTGGGGGGCAGGCAAGGGGCCAGCAGCGAGGGGAGGGCTGGGGCGGGGCTGGTGAGGTCACTTCTGCCGGAGACGCTGATAGGGTAGGAGCAGGCCCGTGGCTTGGAAGTTGCTTATGAGGTCACTTCTGTCCCTGCAGGTGATAGGCCAGCAGCCAGCTTGTGGCTGGGTGGGTGTTTGTGAGGTCCCTTCAGCTGGAGCTGCTGCTAGGCCGGCAGCAGGCTGGAGGGGCATTGCCGGGTCTCTCCTCTCCACTGTGGCTGTGGTGTCTCCTCCTCCTGCCCCCTACCAGGACGAAGAGCCTGGCTGAAGGTCCTGGCGGGCTGCGACGAGCCCTGGAGCCCTCTCCTGCCCGGGCTGAGCCGCCCCGTGCCCTCGGCCTCTCCCTGGGTGGGGAGTGCTCCCGCGTCCTGGCTCCAGCTGGTCGATGTCTGTCCTGTATCGGGATGGGGGGGACATGTGGGTGTGGAGGGAGGAAGCCCCATATGTGGCACGGTGTCGCATATGTGGTCTGAGCAGTGCTGAGCAGGGGATAATGCCCCGGTGTGCTGTGTGTGTATCTGTAATGGTGTTGGTATCTGCATTGGTATGTGTAATGCTGTCGATATCTGCAACGGGATCAGTATCTGCAACGGCCTCTGCATCTGCAATGGTATTTGAATCTGCCGTGGCATCTACGAAGGTATCTGCATCTGGAATGCTGTGTGTGCAACCGTACCGTTGTCTGCAACTCTCCAGCGCAGATGGCGTTGCAGGTGCAGGTACCATTGCAGATAGCGTTGCAGATGCAGATACGATGGAAGGTTCGGATGCCCTTGCAGATAACATTGCAGATGCAGGTAGTATTTCAGAGGCGGGTGTCACTGCAGGAATCATTGCAGATGCAGCGACAACTGCAGGTGCTGTTGCAGATGCCAGAAGAGATGCAGATTCCATTGCAGTTACAATGGCAGATGCAGATACAATTTCAGATGCAATTACAGGTGTGGGTATTGGTGTCTCTGTGTTAGTATCGGTGTCTGTAATGGTAACTGTACGAGTACCTGCCTGTGTAATAGTACCTGTATCTGAATCTACAATTGTATTTGTCTCGATGTCTACATCTGTATTTGTATCAATAGCTTAACTTGGAATGGTAACTCTGTCCCTTGGAGAATGGACTCTCATTGTATCTGTACTTCTGTGTGTAACTGTATCTGTACTTGTACTTGCATCTGCGGTGGTATTCGTGTAATGGTGCCCAGGAGTGCACTCCTGTACTGTTTAATTATATCTTTATCTGCCGTTGTATCTGGAACTTTATGGACTTTATGCCTGTATCTGCAATTGTATCTGAAATTCCATGGGCATCTGTATCTGTAATTATACTGCTTCATGCAGTGGTATGGATGATGGTGCTGGTACCTGTGGTGGTGATGGTGCCAGTAGTATCTGTGCCTCTGATGCTGTCTCTGTCTGTGCCTGTAACTGTGCCTGTAAGTGTACCTGCATAGGGAATGGTACCTGTACCTGCACATGGCCTTGCAATGGTTTCTGTAGGTGTCTGTGTATTTGGTTTCTGTATGTGTAACGGTACCCCTACCAGGAATGAGATCAGTGGCTCTACGTGTATCTATAGGTGTAACTGAATGTGTACTTGTGTCTGTGGCTCATCTTGCATCTGTGATCGCATGTGCAGTTCTGTCTGTATGTGCCACTGTATCGGCAATTGTATCTGTAATTGCATCAGTATCTTTCTAATGGTATTGGTATCTGTAGGTGTATCCGAAATGGCATTGTCGATGGTATCTGCAATGTCACCTGCAATGGCATCTGCAACGGCCTCTGCATCTGCAATGCTATCTGCAGCTGCAAAGGTATCTGCAGCTGCAACGGCATTTGTAATGCTGTGAGTGTCTGCTGTAGCCTCTGCATCTTCAGCGATACCTGCATTTGCAACGGCGTCGGCATCCCCTCTTTTGTCTTCACCTGACTTTGCATCAGCAATGGTTTCTGCAATGGTTTCTACAGTGGTATCTGCACCTGAAATGGCGTCTGCATCTGCAATGGTGTTTGCTTTGGTGTCTGCACCTGCCGCATTATCAAGAATGTGATGTGCATCTGCAAAGGTCTATGCAATGGTTTCTGCAATGGTATTTTAATCTGCAGTGCCATTTGCAATGGTATCTGCATCTGAAATGGTACCTACATCTGCAATGGTATCTGTAACTGCATCAGCAGTGCTCCCTGCATCATCAATAGCCTTTGCAATGATACCTTCTACTGCAATGGCATCTACATCTCCATCTGCAATCGTATGTTCACCTGCAACGCTATCTGCAATCGTATTTGCACCTGGAATGGCATCTGCAATGGTCTATGTGCAGGTAGGTGAAATGCAACAGCATCTGTAATGTCCTTTGCATCTGCCTCAGTCCCTGCATCTGCAATGCTATCTGCCACAGCATCTGCGTTGATACTGCATCTGCTCGTGCTACGATGTGAGCATCTGCGATGGCATCAGTGGAGGCGGTGACGCGTGCTGAGATTATGCTACCTGCAGCTCTCTGCACCGCCATCTGCAGCGGTGCAAGCAATGGTACTTGAGTATAAAGCGGTACCCGCAATGCTATATTCATCTGCAGGGGTATCTGCAATGACACTGCATCTGCAAGGCTGCCTGCAACGGCGCCGCCACCTTGAAAGGTGTCTGCCATGGTACCTGCATTTGCAGTGGTGTCGGCTTCTTCAGAAGTATTTAGTTGTGGAACAGCATCTGCATCTGCAAAGGCATCTGCCGTGGCCTCTGCAATGCCAATTCATTCTGCAATGCCGTAGGCAATGGTCTCTGCATCTGCTATGGCAGCTGCGTCTGAAATGGACTCTGCCATGGGATTCGCATTGCTCTTGGCTATCAGCACTCTCCAAGAGATCTGCATTTGCACTAGCACCTACAATGGCACCAGCATCTTCAATGGCATCTCCATCTGCAGTTCCATCGGAAATTTCATCTACGCCTGCAGCGTTCTCTGGAATGGTCTCTG
Organism: Platalea leucorodia; assembly: GCF_965183815.1. NCBI lineage: Eukaryota > Metazoa > Chordata > Aves > Pelecaniformes > Threskiornithidae > Platalea > Platalea leucorodia. Next base: position 86,301 of record NW_028121278.1, read on the forward strand.
CAATGGGATCTGCCTCTGCCTGGGCTGCTGCATCTTGAGCAGCATCTTTGGTGGTCAGTCCGTGCTCTCTTTTCTCAGTCCCCTTCTCAGAAATGTGCCCAGGAAGGTGACAGTGGAGGACATGGTTCTTGATTCTCCTAGGGAGCAAGCCGAGGCCGACCAGCCTCGGGGTCCCCGGGGCTGCTGTTGGTAGTGTCCTGGTTTCAGCTGGGATAGAGTTAATTTTCGTCTTGGTAGCCGGTATGGGGCTGTGTTTTGGGTTTAGGATGAGAACAATGTCGATGATACACTGATGCTTTGGTTCTTGCTAAGTAGTGCTAAGCTGTTGCTAAATAGGTGCTAAGTGGTGTTCACAGTGGTCAAGGACTTTTCAGCTTCCCCTGCTCTGGCGGGTGCACAAGAAGCTGGGAGGGGGCACAGCCAGGGGGAGTGCTGACCCAGACTGGCCCAAGGGCTATTCCATACCATATGACGTCACGCTCAGTATATAAGCTGGGGGAAGAAGAAGGAAGGGGGGGGGGACGTTGGGCATGATGGCATTTGTCTTCCCAAGTAACCGTTACGCGTGATGGAGCCCTGCTTTCCTGGAGATGGCTGAACACCTGCCTGCCCATGGGAAGTAGTGAATGAATTCCTTGTTTTGTTTTGTTTGCGTGCACGGTTTTTGCTTTGCCTATTTAACTGTTCTAATTTATTTTACTTCAATTATTAAACTGTTCTTATCTCAACCCACGAGTTTTCTCCCTTTTACCCTTCTGATTCTCTCCCCCATCCCACCGGTGGGGGGGAGTGAGCGAGCGGCTGCGTGGTGCTTACTTGCTGGCTGGGGTTAAACCACGACAGATATCTGTGTTTCTGTCAATGTCTTTACGTGTAATGGTTCCTCCTGGTCTGTTATGGATTCTCAGTGGGCAATGGTGTCACTTCTGTATCTGCTTTTTTTTGAGCAATTGAATGTGCACTTGTATCTGCAATGGCCTCTGCATCTGCAGTGGCACCTGCAATGGTTTCTGCAATGCCAGCGGCACCTGCACCTGAAGCATTATTTGCCAATGGCTCCTGCAGGGTTATCAGCAGCGGTACGTGCATCTGAAATGGTGCCTGCCCTGGTGTTGGAACCTGCAGTGCCACCTGCAGTGGTATGTTCAGTGGCACCTTCTCTCTGTTTATCGGTACGTGTAGTGGTAGCTATATGTGTAATGCTGCCTGTAAGTGTAATTGTATCCGTACCTCCAGCTGTCTCTGGATCAGCAATTGTGTCTGTGTGCGTTGCGGAGTCTGGAGCTGGAGTTCTGTCTCTGCTTGTACCTCTGTGGGTATTGGTGTCCGTCTCAGTAACTGCACCCGTGTCCGTCATTGTATTTGTATCCATGTCAGCATCCTCATCCACCTCCCTGTCGGTGACTGGCTGTGTAGTTATCTGTATATTTCTCTGTACCCCTGCCTGTAACAGCACATCTGTGTGTAACGGCAGCTGCAGTTGTATCAGCGTCTTTATGTGTAAGGGTTCCTTTGTCTGCCGTGGTACCTCTGTCGGCAGTGGCGTCACTTGCTGTCGCTGCTCTTGTTGGTGTAACTGAATGTGCACTTGCATGTGAGACCGTCCTTGTATCATCAGTTGTGTGTGTAATTGTACCTTTATCTGGAATGGTGTCTGTTCTGTGCCTGTATTTGCAATTGTATTGGCAGTTCAATGTGAATCTGTGTCTGTAATTCTGTCGGTCGCTGTGGTGGTACTGGTACCTGCATTTCTAATGGTGCCAGCATGCGTGTCTCGAATGGTGTCTGTAGCTGTACCTGTCCTTCGGCCCGTTACTGTATCTGCAATGGTGCCTGCAATTCTTCAGTGCCACCTGGAATGCAGTATTGGATCTGCAAAGGTATCTGCATCTGCAACAGCATCTGCAATGGTGTCTGCATGTGGAATGGCACTTCTCTCTGAATTTTTGCATGCATCCGCAATGGCATCTGTGGTCATATCTGCGCCTGCAGTAGCATCTGCAATGGTGTCTTCGATGGTATCCTCGTGCAATCAGATGTTCTTCTGCCACTCTAGCTGCATCTGCAACACCGTCTGCAATGGCATGTGCCTCTGCGATGCCATTTGCATTGCTATCTCCATCTGTGATGTTCTGAGGAATGCATTGTGCCTCAGCAATGCCATCTGCAAGGGTGTCTGCAATGCTAATTCATTCTGCAATGCCATCTGCAATGGCATCTGCACCTGCTGTGGTATCTGCGTCTGTAATGGAACGTGCAACAGCATACATATTGCTAAGAGCTTCTGGAATTGCTCCTACAGTGGTATCTGCACCTGCAATGCTGTCTGCATCTGCAATGCTGTCTGCATCTGCAATGGCATCTGCAGTGGTATCTGCATCTGGAGTGGTCTCTGCAATGGCATTTGCTGTGGTATCTTCAATGGCACCTTCAATGCTATCGGAACATGGACTGAAACTGCAATGGCATCTGCGTGGTATCTGCATCTGCACTGGCATTTGCCACTATTTCTGCATCTGCTATGGTATCTGCATCTGCGATGGCACCTGCAGTAACATCTGCTTCTGCACTGGTGTCTGCCACTGCAGTTGTATCTCCAATGGTATCTGCCCTGGCACCTGTATCTGCAATGGCATCAGCACCTTCAAATGTTTCCTTTGCAATGGCACCTGCAATGGCATCAGCATCTTCAGTGGCGTCTCCATCTGCAGTTCCATCTGAAATCTCATCTGCATCTGCAGTGTGATCTGGAGTGGTCTCTGCAATGGTGTCTGCATCTGCCATGGGATCTTCATCTGCAGTCACGTCTGCAATGGTGTGTGCGTCTGCTCTGGCATCTGTAATGGAGTCTGTAACGGGATCTCCCATATTTTGTGCCGGTAACTCTCATTGTATCTGCATATTTAATGGGTGTCTGTAATGCTATCGGTATCTGAGATGGTATTTGTGATGCTCTTAATAGCTGTATTTCTGTCCAGCTGTCTCTCGTGTGGGACCAGCATCTGTCTTTTGTGTGCTGGCTGTACCCGTAATTGTACCTGTAACTGTGTCGGTATTGGCAATGGTATCTGTATCTGCACGTGTAGTTGTAATGGCTTCTGTGAGTGGACGTGTATCAGTATCTGCAGCGGTATCGCCCTCTGCAATGGTATTTGCAATCTGTGTTGGCACCTGCAATTGTCTCTGCGTCTGCAGTGGTATCTGCATCCCCAGTGGTGTCTCCACCTGCTGTGGAATCTGCACTGATATCTGCATCTGCCGTGCTCTCTGCATCAGGATCTGCAATGGTATCTCCATCTGCAGGTGCCTCTTTAATTTTAACTGCCTCTGCAGCTGGTATGGTGCTCTGCTTTGGATTTGCTCCTACACCAGTGCTGATATCACAGGGGTGTTTTGCTTATTGCTGAACAGTTCTTACTTAGGTAGCAGGGAGGCCTTTTCTGCTTCTCGCAGTGCCCTGCCAGTGAGCAGGCTGGGGGGGCACGAGAAGTTGGGAGGGGACACAGCTGGGACCGCTGACCCCAGCTGACCAAAGGGGTATTCCAGCCCATCGGATGTTGTGCTCAGCGATCAAACGGGGGAGGTGGCAGGGGTGGGTGGGGAGGGGATACTTGCAGGGGGCTGCTGTTTCTCAGGTACTGGCTGGGCATCGATCGGGTTGGTGGTGAGCACTTGGAGGTTTTTGCATCACGTACTTTCCCTGGGTTTGTTTTTCTTTCTTGTTTTATTCTCCTTCTTTTCTTCTTATTAAACTGTCTTTATCTCAACTCCAAAGTTTTTTCACTTTTACCCTGCCGATTCTCTCCCCATCCCACTGTGGGTTGGGAAGTGATCGAGCAGCTGTGTGGTGCTCAGCTGCCCACCGGGGTTAAACCCAACGTGGGGGTCGAAGGGTCTGGGGTAACAAAAGATTTGACCAGAGCGTATTAGAGGGAACCTATGATTATTAAATCTGCTTAACAGTTGTGGTCGCGATGTTGACTTACCTGTTCTCGACATGGGTTTATCTGATCCGTGTCCTGCTCCCTTTTTTTGCTGTGCTGTGTAGCACTTGGTGGTGTTTTGTCTGGAAGGATGATGATAAAAGCAGTGGCCTTGAGCCTGCTTTGGTATTTGTGCCGTGCATTGATGCCTTCCCTGTATTTTGGGAACCATCTTATGGAGACAATGAACAATTCCTTTTCTTCCCTTTTCTCCTCCGAGAGCCAGTCGGTGGAGGAAACAGAGAATGGCACCTTCCCCTTTTTCTCCCGTGGGGCAGGTATTTTCTCCCTTGTTACAATAACTCTTCAGTATCTTGATCATCCTTGGGTAACCAAAATACTCCTGTTGGTGCTTCTCAAGAATATCGTCTCTGCTTTTTCAAAGGTTAACCAAGTAGAAATACCAGCATAGGGATATGACCCAAGGCAGCGTGGTTATAGGTGGGAAGGCCTGTGGAAGAATATGGGCAGGTACCTGGAAGAGTTGTCACCTGCGGTGGTCTGGGACTTCAGCCCCGAACAAGTGTGCAATCCCGATGAAGCGCCAGAAGGTTTGAAAAAAAGGGTGTCCTGGCCCTGGCTGTGCCAAAGAGACACAAATTGTCGCACTGTTCTGGGGCCTGGCCTGTGCCTACTGAGCACTGTTCATTCCCTGTTCAGCAGCCTCAAGGAGAAGAGAGGGTCTCTGCATCTGAAGACATACAAGCAGCCACTGCGGCTAAACCGGAGACCCAAGCCCCAGCTCTATCAGTTTCCCCTACAGTCGGCTCCAGCTGAGCGTGAAGGAAAGGCATCCCTTCAAAGAAGATGGTGCAAATGACCAAGTCAAGTGGGCCCCTGCTGAGGGGCGTATGCAGTATCGGAGGGAATTAGCTGGGAAGACAAACATCATAGCCCCAAACATACCACCCCCCCGCCTTACTCCTTCTTTCCCCAGCTTTATTGCTGAGCACGATGTCATGTGGTACGGAATATCCCTTTGGTCTGTTGGGGTCAGCTGTCGTGGCTGTGTCCCCTCGCAGCTTCTTGCCCACCCCCAGCCTACTCACGGGTGGGTCAGAGCGAGGAACAGAGAAGCCCTTGACGCTGTGCAAGCACTGTTCAGCAACAGCTGAAACATCCGTGTTTTATCAGGACTGTTTTGGTCACAGATCCAAAACACAGCCCCATCTGGGCTGCCCTGAAGAAGATTGAGTCCATCCCAGCCCAAACCAGTGCAGTGAGGCATGTGCTAGTCCTACCATGAGAGCGACACAAAGCAGAGAGTGTTCAGTAACACGGGAGGGGCTGTTTTATCCCACAGGCCTTCAATCCCATGTCTTGAAAACAGCCCGACTGCAGCCAACCCGAAACCCCCGCCTGCCCGGATGGGCTCCCAGTAGCAGAGATGTGTTGGTGCAGGGGGCAGATGCAATTTTTGGCAAAGGACTTGGGAGAAAGGGGGTGCCTGTTTCTCAGGACAAGAGGGAAGATCTCTCACCTCTCTCCCCTGTTGTGCCATCTCCCTGCTCATGTCATAATGGCCCTTCAGATGATGTGGGCTGATGTCACAGGGGGATGCGCTGCATGACAGGGAGGTCTCCCCGGTGCCACGGCAGTGCCGGCACTTGCCAGCGAGGCCTGGGTGCTGCTGGGCACTGCTCAGGGGCTCCCCACCGCTGCCCTTCAGAGCTGCTCCACGGCTGGGAGCAGGGTCGGGAGGCAGCAGGGATGGGCTGGGGGACCCTCGCTGACAGACAGGAGAGGAGCAGTTCAGAGAGGAGTTTTGGGTGAGGAGGCGGGAAGAGCGTCCCTTTTCCTGAGCTGAGGGCAAGCAGCAAGCGCGATGGAGGGCTGCTGCACCATGGCCGTCAGCTTGAAGCTGAGCTGCTTGTTCCCCACACTCCTGCAGCTCTGCAGCAAGGGTGAGGGTTTGGAGAGCTCCTTCCTGAGGGGTCGCATCAGGGCTGTCAGCTGTCAAAAGCTGGAATTGCTGGGCTGTGGGGGTGGCTGGAGAGGGCTGGGGGCTGCCACGAGAGCCCTGCCTGAGGATCCCACTGCACTTGGGACACAATGTGGCTGCCAGGAGTGCAGGTCCTGGTACTGGGGCTGCCCTGAGTATCAAAGCTCCTTTGGGCATGGCTCGGTCCCCTCAAAAGTGGGGCCATGGAGGGCCAGCTTTCTGTGCGAGCTGGCAGTCTGAAAGTGGGGCACAGCCCAGCTCCACAGCCATGGCAGTGTTTTTCTGGGCTCTTTGTGTACAGCAGCATCTGTCGTCGCCTGGGCAAGGAGCTTGCTGAGAGTCTGTGAGCTGGCCAGCCCAGGGCCTGAGACCTCTTTCCCTTGCTTTGCAGAGATCGTGGCTATCTGGGGAGCTGTGTCTGATGGCATCCTGGGACAGCTGAAGCTGGACAAGGGAGGCTGGTGTCCTGGTCCCTCTCACCCTGCAGGGGTTCAGTCCTCCTGAGAGCCTGGGCCCCGAGGAACGATCCCTCCCCGAGCATCATAGCAGCACACCAAGAGCACCCCGTGTGCCCAGAGCAGCTTCTTGGCAAACCGGGAGAGAAACCAAGTCCAGATCCAGCCTGAGAAAGCATGCAGCTCGCCCTAGGGCTTCACTCTTCCCAGTGGTCAGAGTGGAGAGACCAAGCAGAGAGAAAGGGGATGATGCTTGACCCGCTTAGTGGATGAGGCTGTGGATGTTGTCTACTTGGACTTCAGTAAGGCCTTTGACACTGTCTCCCACAGCATTCTCCTGGAGAAGCTGGCTGCTCACGGCTTGGATGGGTGCACTCTACGCTGGGTTAAAAACTGGCTGGATGGCCGAGCCCAGAGAGTGGTGGTGAATGGAGTCAAATCCAGTTGGTGGCCGGTCACTAGTGGTGTTCCCCAGGGCTCAGTACTGGGGCCGGTCCTGTTCAACATCTTCATTGATGATCTGGATGAGGGGATTGAGTGCACCCTCAGTAAGTTTGCAGATGACACCAAGCTGGGTGGAAGTGTCGATCTGCTGGAGGGTAGGAAGGCCCTACAGAGGGACCTGGACAGGCTGGACCGATGGGCTGGGGCCAACTGCATGAGATTCAACAAGGCTCAGTGCCGGGTCCTGCACTTGGGTCACAACAGCCCCATGCAACGCTACAGGCTTGGGGAGGAGTGGCTGGAGAGCTGCCTGGCGGAAAAGGACCTGGGGGTGTTGGTTGACAGCCGCCTGAACGTGAGCCAGCAGTGTGCTCAGGTGGCCAAGAGGGCCAATGGCATCCTGGCCTTTATCAAGAATAGTGTGGCCAGCAGGAGCAGGGAGGTGATAGTGCCCCTGTACTCGGCACTGGTGAGGCCGCACCTCGAGTACTGTGTTCAGTGTTGGGCCCCTCACTACAAGAAGGACATTGAGGTGCTGGAGAGTGTCCAAAGAAGGGCAATGAAGCTGGTGAAGGGTCTAGAGCACAAGTCTTATGAGGAGCGGCTGAGGGAACTGGGGTTGTTTAGTCTGGAGAAGAGGAGGCTGAGGGGAGACCTTATTGCTCTCTACAACTACCTGAAAGGAGGCTGTAGTGAGGTGGGGGTCGGTCTCTTCTCCCTAGTAACGAGTGATAGGATGAGAGGAGACAGCCTCAAGCTGTGCCAGGGGAGGTTTAGGTTAGACATTAGGAAAAACTTCTTCACCAAAAGGGTGGTCAAGCATTGGAACAGGCTGCCCAGGGAAGTGGTTGAGTCTCCATCTCTGGAGGTACTTCAAGAATGGATAGATACGGTGCTCAAGGACATGGTATAGATGGACTTGGCAGTGTTAGGTTAACGGTTGGACTCGATGGTCTTAAGGGTCTTTTCCAACCTTGACGATTCTATGATTCTGTGATTCTATCCTGGGTCTGTGCCACGAATAATCCCTGGGAATAAATCCCAGGGGTATTCCTTGTGCTGGAAATGCCTGGGATCATCTCTAGCCAAGAGACGGTTGCAAATACAAAGAGACGGAGGGGAAGTAAAAAAGTGGAGAACATGTTGTTTTTTTTTTTTTACCAAAGCTTTCACTTTTCCTCTCTCTAAAGTAGTCATTCATCAGCCCTTTTGTCTTTTCCCTGGGCGGGGTGTCCTGGTTGCAGGACTCGGGACCTTTGCTATGGTCCAAGAGTGATTCCACAGCAAAGGAGTGGTGTTTGCTGCTTGCAGATCCATCTTCCAGCTGCGCATTGATGAGTTATGGCTGCGGGAGCTTGTGTTCCCCACAGGGATTATCCCTGGTGAGAAGGCAACAGCCACCCTCCGCTTTCCCCTCCAGCTCTAGGGGATCATGGGTTGCATGCCCCCTGTTCCTTGCAAAGGGCTGGGAGAAGTAGACATTTGCTGCCAAAGGTCGGGGGACAGCTTGAGCTCCCCCAACACAAATGACTCCCCAAGGGCTGATTCTGTAAACGACCTTTTCGCTAGAATTTTGCTATGAATCTTGCATGGAAATTTGGCCTGCTGTGGCAGTGATGACGTTCCTCCTCCTTGCAGATGATGTCAAGATGGAGCTGCTGAACTACAAGCTACGATCATGAGCCACCTCCTTCCCGTGGCCTGTTGTGGATACCTGTGTGCAAGAGTGTCACCTGAGAGCAAGGGGACAGCCAGGTTCTTTTAGGGATATTTGGCAGAATGCTTACGGCACTAAATTGTAGTTAAAATTCAGCTTTATTTTCTTAACAGGATACTTTGATTAGCATAGCACCAAATTT
>NW_028121277.1:0-94000 GCF_965183815.1 Platalea leucorodia
TCTAGATCAGTCGCCCTGTGTCGTCCTTCTGGGTGACTTCAACTTCCCAGCTGCTAACTGGGACTGTCATGGAGCAGACAGGAACAGGCCCGGGAAATTCCTGAAGCCCGCGTTGAAGAGAACGTTTTGAGAGGGGTCCTAAGGGAGCCAACTAGGAAAGGTGCCCTCCTAGCGCTGTTCTTTGTGCATAGAGACGGTCTCGTGGGCGAAGTGATGACCGGTGGCTGTCTTGGGCATAGTGATCAAGAAATGGCTGAGTTTAAGATCTTTGGTGATATGGGAAAAACTGTCCACAGAGCTACTGCCCTGGATTCTGGGAGGGCAGACTTTAGGCTGCTCAAGGAACTAGTTAGTAAGGTCCCCTGGGAATCCGCTTTTGAGGGTACTGGTGTCCATAAATGGGGGTCACTTTTTAAGAGCCGTTTCTTAAGAGCACAGGAGCGAGCAATTCCAATGTGTACCGGTGTTATGAAGAGCGGCTGAGGGAGCTGGGGTTGTTTAGCCTGGAGAAGAGGAGGCTGAGGGGAGACCTTATCGCTCTCTACAGCTACCTGAAAGGAGGTTGTAGCGAGGTGGGGGTCGGTCTCTTTTCCCAGGTAGCAAGCGATAGGAGGAGAGGAAATGGCCTCAAGTTGCGCCAGGGGAGGTTTAGATTGGATATTAGGAAAAATTTCTTCCCCAAAAGGCTTATCAAGTGTTGGAAGAGGCTGCCCAGGGAAGTGGTTGAGGCACCATGCCTGGAGGTATCTATGAGATGTGTAGACGTGGCGCCTAGGGCCGTGTTTAGTGGTGGGCTTGGCAGTGTTAGGTTAACGGTTGGACTCACTGATCTTAGAGGTCTTTTCCAACGTCTATGATTCTGTGATTCTATGATTTAACTTCAAGGCTGGCCAGTGTGGAGCCAGGGGTTGGACTCGATGATCCTCGTGGGTCGCTTCCAACTCAGGATATGCTGTGATGATGAGATTGCCACTGGCAGGCAGATGATGATAAATCCAAAGTAAAGCACCACGCAAGCTCCTGTGAAGAAAATTAACTCTAGCTCAGCTTTAGCCAGTGCACCAGGACAGCTGCGAGTCGCTGAGCCGGGGTGGGGCCGAAGGGCAGGGTTGCACGGCGCACGTGCCTGTGATGCGCTCTGGCGCCTGTGATGAGTCACAATGGGGGTGGTTATCAGGGGCGCCAGCAGGCAGCGCTGCCCCAGTACGGCCTGGGCCAGCGGTGAGTGCACACGCCGGGGGAGGCTGGGCTGGACGAGGGCCGGGGCAGAAACGTGGGCCCCTGGCAGGGTGGGTTGTCAGTCGGCATCGAGGGTCCAGCTGCTCCCGGGAGCGCCTGGGGCAGGGCGCAGGCCTTGCTGCCTCCCAGCTGTCTCGCACCCTCTCCTACGTGCCGCCAGCTCCTTGCGGCTCCCATCCCTGCTCCCCCTGCCGCCAGCTCCCTCCCTCGCAGCCCCACTGAACCCCTTCTCTCCCTCCTCCTGCAGGCCATGGCTACCATAATATCCCTCATCCGCTTTGTGCTAAGCATCATCCAGCTCCTGCAGATGGTCGGTGATGAGCTGGATGAGGCCACGCGCGAGCGCATGCAGCAGCATGTGGAGCAGCTGAGCCAGGAGATGGCTCGGCTGCTGCAGGAGCTGGAGCAGAAGAGCCAGGAGCAGAGGATTCAGGAGCAGAGCGGCTTTTCCTGGGGAGCCCTGCTCTTTGCTGCCTTGCAGCAGTGGCAGTTCTGGGCCATTGCTGGAGTCCTGGTCCTGCTCTTGGGGCTCTGCTGGCGGCTCAGGAAAAGGGGCCGTCAGCCAGCCAGCAGCAGCAAGGAGGGCAGTTCCGGAAAAAAGGTGGCTAAGGAGGAGCAAGAAGAAAAAGCCAGTGTTGCACTGGCTGTGGGCAGAATTTCCGCCAAGCGCCTCCTGGACCTGCCGCAATCGTTCACAATGGTGGAGGAGCTGGCGGATGAACTTCTCCGTATCTGCCGAAAACTTTCCAGGAATAGTTTCATGCCGCGGCTGAAGGCAGCCATCAGGGTGAGCGGCGCCTTAGAAGGCTGGAGTTCCTGTGAGGATGATGCTGTCTACTGCCTGCTTGTGCCTCTGAAGCCCCCCCGTGGACACACCTTCCACCTGGAGCTGGGCACTGCGGAGGAGATGCCGGCAAGGAACTGCAGCCTCCGCGTGGAGCTGAAGTGCGTCTGCACGAGGGAGCGGCTGGTGGGGGACATGCTGTGCTTCCTCCACCACCCCAAGGAGGAGCTGAGGAGAAATCAGGGTCCCAGCCTCCTAGGCACCCTCTGCACCGGCCCCTACCTGGACATGGAGAAAACCACCCGCTGGTTCCAGATATTGATAAAAGCGGCCTGGGTGCTTTTGCCTCAGTCGAGACACTGCCGTCTAACAGTGCTGCCCTCCAGGCGCTCCTGCAAGCTCCGGCTGACAAGCGCTTCCGATAGTACCCTCTTGATTGAGATGGTGTTTGCTGTGCAGCAAGAGGACTCAGACACCTTCCTGAGCATCGAGTAGGCAGAGGCCAGCGTTAGCAGCAGCAGGACGTGGCCAGAGAGCTGTGCTGTGGCAGAGGTGTGGTTCTTCAGGCACAGGGCCCGGCCTGAAGACGCTCCCCGGGGAGCTGGTGCCGCAGAACTGAACATGCCGCCCATGGGGAACACGCTGCTCAACCGGCAGTGGGAATTGCTGCCGCACCTTTCCTCCACAGCAAAAGCACGCTCTGGGGAGTGAGACCGCATGCAGCTGAAGGGGCCAGTACAAGGAGCCCGGCAACAGAGACTCCCGTCGCTACCTGGACAGCGACTGCCTGCCCTCTTCGAGAGAGTCCAGTCCCTCTGGCAGCTTCACCCTGTGCAGAGATGTCAATAAATCCCTCGGTTAACACACAAACACTGCGTCTGGGAGCGCCTGTGCATCGCTTTGTTGGGGAAGGCAGGCAGAGGGTGCTGACGGCTCAGCTGCCACAGAGTCGGGGGGCATTTTGCAGAAGAGCTGGTGCAGCGGGCTCTGGTTGCAGTGATTTCACTGAGCTTTGGCTTCCCAGGTGTTGTGGGTTAATCCCAGCAGGCAGCTTGACATCACACAGCTGCTCATTCACTTGCCCCCAGTGGGATGGCAGAGAGAATCCGCAGGGTAAAAGTGGGAAAGCTTGTGGGTTGAGAGAGGACAGGTTAGCAGGTAAAGCAAGAGCTACACGCCCAGGCAAAGCAACGTAAAGGATTCATTCACTACTCCCCTGGTCTGCCGACCAGACCTGCCTTTCCGGGAAGGGTTCTGCCTCGCTGGGGCTCAGGTTGAAGGCGCTACCAGGAAACTTCCTAACCTTGTATGGCCCTCAGATTCTTATCAGCTCTTGCTTTGTCATGTGGGTACCCACAAAGTCGCGACGAGAAGCCCGAGGGCGGTCAAAAGAGACTTCAAGGCCTCGGGGAGATTGGTAAAGGCATCAGGAGCGCAGGTAGTATTCTCCTCTGTCCTCCCAGTTGTAGGGAATGACGTCGAAAGAAACAGGCAGCCGCAGCGTATCAATACCTGGCTCCAAGGCTAGCGTCACTGGCAGAATTTGGGCTTTTCCAATCATGGGATGGGCTATGCGACACCAGGCCTGCTGGGGTCTGACGAGAGGCAGCGTTCTCAATGGGAGAAAAGTGTTTTTGCTCACCAATTAGCGGGGCTGATGGGAAGGGCTTTAAACTAGGTTTGAAGGGGGCAAGGGATAAAATCGGGCTTACTACTGGTAAGCTATGGGATGGCATGGCAACGTTTGAGGGACGGCGCGCTAGCGAGAGCTTTCGCTCTGCTCCGCGATGTACTGAGTACGCCGGAGCGCATTTGAAATATTTGTACGCTAATGCACGTGCTGTGAGGAATAGAGAGGAGGAACTAGAGGCCTTGGCTCAGTCCCAGAGCTACGGCGTCGTTGGCGTAAGTGAGACCTGTTGGGAAGAGTCCTGTGGCTGGAGTGCTGGCATGGACGGTTATAGGCTGCTGCGGAGAGAGAGGCAGGGCAGGCGAGGCGGAGGGGTAGTGCCGTATGCAAAGGAGGGCTTGGACTGTACAGCGCTTGCAGCTGAGGACGACGTGGTTGAGAGCCTGTGCGTAAAGATTAGGGGAAAAGCCAATAAAGCGGAAGTTCTTGCAGGAGCCTACTATGGATCACCCAGGCAGGATGATGACACTGATGTAGTATTCTATAAGGAATCAAGGGCAATCTCTAGATCAGTCGCCCTGTGTCGTCCTTCTGGGTGACTTCAACTTCCCAGCTGCTAACTGGGACTGTCATGGAGCAGACAGGAACAGGCCCGGGAAATTCCTGAAGCCCGCGTTGAAGAGAACTTTTTGAGAGGGGTCCTAAGGGAGCCAACTAGGAAAGGTGCCCTCCTAGAGCTGTTCTTTGTGCATAGAGACGGTCTCGTGGGCGAAGTGATGACCGGTGGCTGTCTTGGGCCTAGTGATCAAGAAATGGCTGAGTTTAAGATCTTTGGTGATATGGGAAAAACTGTCCACAGAGCTACTGCCCTGGATTCTGGGAGGGCAGACTTTAGGCTGCTCAAGGAACTAGTTAGTAAGGTCCCCTGGGAATCCGCTTTCGAGGGTACTGGTGTCCATAAATGGGGGTCACTTTTTAAGAGCCGTTTCTTAAGAGCACAGGAGCGAGCAATTCCAATGTGTACCGGTGTTATGAAGAGCGGCTGAGGGAGCTGGGGTTGTTTAGCCTGGAGAAGAGGAGGCTGAGGGGAGACCTTATCGCTCTCTACAGCTACCTGAAAGGAGGTTGTAGCGAGGTGGGGGTCGGTCTCTTTTCCCAGGTAGCAAGCGATAGGAGGAGAGGAAATGGCCTCAAGTTGCGCCAGGGGAGGTTTAGATTGGATATTAGGAAAAATTTCTTCCCCAAAAGGCTTATCAAGTGTTGGAAGAGGCTGCCCAGGGAAGTGGTTGAGGCACCATGCCTGGAGGTATCTATGAGATGTGTAGACGTGGCGCCTAGGGCCGTGTTTAGTGGTGGGCTTGGCAGTGTTAGGTTAACGGTTGGACTCACTGATCTTAGAGGTCTTTTCCAACGTCTATGATTCTGTGATTCTATGATTTAACTTCAAGGCTGGCCAGTGTGGAGCCAGGGGTTGGACTCGATGATCCTCGTGGGTCGCTTCCAACTCAGGATATGCTGTGATGATGAGATTGCCACTGGCAGGCAGATGATGATAAATCCAAAGTAAAGCACCACGCAAGCTCCTGTGAAGAAAATTAACTCTAGCTCAGCTTTAGCCAGTGCACCAGGACAGCTGCGAGTCGCTGAGCCGGGGTGGGGCCGAAGGGCAGGGTTGCACGGCGCACGTGCCTGTGATGCGCTCTGGCGCCTGTGATGAGTCACAATGGGGGCGGTTATCAGGGGCGCCAGCAGGCAGCGCTGCCCCAGTACGGCCTGGGCCAGCGGTGAGTGCACACGCCGGGGGAGGCTGGGCCGGACGAGGGCCGGGGCAGAAACGTGGGCCCCTGGCAGGGTGGGTTGTCAGTCGGCATCGAGGGTCCAGCCGCTCCCGGGAGCGCCTGGGGCAGGGCGCAGGCCTTGCTGCCTCCCAGCTGTCTCGCACCCTCTCCTACGTGCCGCCAGCTCCTTGCGGCTCCCATCCCTGCTCCCCCTGCCGCCAGCTCCCTCCCTCGCAGCCCCACTGAACCCCTTCTCTCCCTCCTCCTGCAGGCCATGGCTACCATAATATCCCTCATCCGCTTTGTGCTAAGCATCATCCAGCTCCCGCAGATGGTCGGTGATGAGCTGGATGAGGCCACGCGCGAGCACATGCAGCAGCGTGCCGAGCAGCTGAGCCAGGAGATGGCTCGGCTGCTGCAGGAGCTGGAGCAGAAGAGCCAGGAGCAGAGGATTCAGGAGCAGAGCGGCTTTTCCTGGGGAGCCCTGCTCTTTGCTGCCTTGCAGCAGTGGCAGTTCTGGGCCATTGCTGGAGTCCTGGTCCTGCTCTTGGGGCTCTGCTGGCGGCTCAGGAAAAGGGGCCGTCAGCCAGCCAGCAGCAGCAAGGAGGGCAGTTCCGGAAAAAAGGTGGCTAAGGAGGAGCAAGAAGAAAAAGCCAGTGTTGCACTGGCTGTGGGCAGAATTTCCGCCAAGCGCCTCCTGGACCTGCCGCAATCGTTCACAATGGTGGAGGAGCTGGCGGATGAACTTCTCCGTATCTGCCGAAAACTTTCCAGGAATAGTTTCATGCCGCGGCTGAAGGCAGCCATCAGGGTGAGCGGCGCCTTAGAAGGCTGGAGTTCCTGTGAGGATGATGCTGTCTACTGCCTGCTTGTGCCTCTGAAGCCCCCCCGTGGACACACCTTCCACCTGGAGCTGGGCACTGCGGAGGAGATGCCGGCAAGGAACTGCAGCCTCCGCGTGGAGCTGAAGTGCGTCTGCACGAGGGAGCGGCTGGTGGGGGACATGCTGTGCTTCCTCCACCACCCCAAGGAGGAGCTGAGGAGAAATCAGGGTCCCAGCCTCCTAGGCACCCTCTGCACCGGCCCCTACCTGGACATGGAGAAAACCACCCGCTGGTTCCAGATATTGATAAAAGCGGCCTGGGTGCTTTTGCCTCAGTCGAGACACTGCCGTCTAACAGTGCTGCCCTCCAGGCGCTCCTGCAAGCTCCGGCTGACAAGCGCTTCCGATAGTACCCTCTTGATTGAGATGGTATTTGCTGTGCAGCAAGAGGACTCAGACACCTTCCTGAGCATCGAGTAGGCAGAGGCCAGCGTTAGCAGCAGCAGGACGTGGCCAGAGAGCTGTGCTGTGGCAGAGGTGCGGTTCTTCAGGCACAGGGCCCGGCCTGAAGACGCTCCCCGGGGAGCTGGTGCCGCAGAACTGAACATGCCGCCCATGGGGAACACGCTGCTCAACCGGCAGTGGGAATTGCTGCCGCACCTTTCCTCCACAGCAAAAGCACGCTCTGGGGAGTGAGACCGCATGCAGCTGAAGGGGCCAGTACAAGGAGCCTGGCAACAGAGACCCCCGTCGCTACCCGGGCAGCGACTGCCTGCCCTCTTCGAGAGAGTCCAGTCCCTCTGGCAGCTTCACCCTGTGCAGAGATGTCAATAAATCCCTCGGTTAACACACAAACACTGCGTCTGGGAGCGCCTGTGCATCGCTTTGTTGGGGAAGGCAGGCAGAGGGTGCTGACGGCTCAGCTGCCACAGAGTCGGGGGGCATTTTGCAGAAGAGCTGGTGCAGCGGGCTCTGGTTGCAGTGATTTCACTGAGCTTTGGCTTCCCAGGTGTTGTGGGTTAATCCCAGCAGGCAGCTTGACATCACACAGCTGCTCATTCACTTGCCCC
Source organism: Platalea leucorodia (assembly GCF_965183815.1). Classification (NCBI taxonomy): domain Eukaryota; kingdom Metazoa; phylum Chordata; class Aves; order Pelecaniformes; family Threskiornithidae; genus Platalea; species Platalea leucorodia. Next base: position 7,325 of record NW_028121277.1, read on the forward strand.
CAGTGGGATGGCAGAGAGAATCCGCAGGGTAAAAGTGGGAAAGCTTGTGGGTTGAGAGAGGACAGGTTAGCAGGTAAAGCAAGAGCTACACGCCCAGGCAAAGCAACGTAAAGGATTCATTCACTACTCCCCTGGTCTGCCGACCAGACCTGCCTTTCCGGGAAGGGTTCTGCCTCGCTGGGGCTCAGGGTGAAGGCGCTACCAGGAAACTTCCTAACCTTGTATGGCCCTCAGATTCTTATCAGCTCTTGCTTTGTCATGTGGGTACCCACAAAGTCGCGACGAGAAGCCCGAGGGCGGTCAAAAGAGACTTCAAGGCCTCGGGGAGATTGGTAAAGGCATCAGGAGCGCAGGTAGTATTCTCCTCTGTCCTCCCAGTTGTAGGGAATGACGTCGAAAGAAACAGGCAGCCGCAGCGTATCAATACCTGGCTCCAAGGCTAGCATCACTGGCAGAATTTGGGGTTTTCCAATCATGGGATGGGCTATGCGACACCAGGCCTGCTGGGGTCTGACGAGAGGCAGCGTTCTCAATGGGAGAAAAGTGTTTTTGCTCACCAATTAGCGGGGCTGATGGGAAGGGCTTTAAACTAGGTTTGAAGGGGGCAAGGGATAAAATCGGGCTTACTACTGGTAAGCTATGGGATGGCATGGCAACGTTTGAGGGACGGCGCGCTAGCGAGAGCTTTCGCTCTGCTCCGCGATGTACTGAGTACGCCGGAGCGCATTTGAAATATTTGTACGCTAATGCACGTGCTGTGAGGAATAGAGAGGAGGAACTAGAGGCCTTGGCTCAGTCCCAGAGCTACGGCGTCGTTGGCGTAAGTGAGACCTGTTGGGAAGAGTCCTGTGGCTGGAGTGCTGGCATGGACGGTTATAGGCTGCTGCGGAGAGAGAGGCAGGGCAGGCGAGGCGGAGGGGTAGTGCCGTATGCAAAGGAGGGCTTGGACTGTACAGCGCTTGCAGCTGAGGACGACGTGGTTGAGAGCCTGTGCGTAAAGATCAGGGGAAAAGCCAATAAAGCGGAAGTTCTTGCAGGAGCCTACTATGGATCACCCAGGCAGGATGATGACACTGATGTAGTATTCTATAAGGAATCAAGGGCAATCTCTAGATCAGTCGCCCTGTGTCGTCCTTCTGGGTGACTTCAACTTCCCAGCTGCTAACTGGGACTGTCATGGAGCAGACAGGAACAGGCCCGGGAAATTCCTGAAGCCCGCGTTGAAGAGAACTTTTTGAGAGGGGTCCTAAGGGAGCCAACTAGGAAAGGTGCCCTCCTAGAGCTGTTCTTTGTGCATAGAGACGGTCTCGTGGGCGAAGTGATGACCGGTGGCTGTCTTGGGCATAGTGATCAAGAAATGGCTGAGTTTAAGATCTTTGGTGATATGGGAAAAACTGTCCACAGAGCTACTGCCCTGGATTCTGGGAGGGCAGACTTTAGGCTGCTCAAGGAACTAGTTAGTAAGGTCCCCTGGGAATCCGCTTTCGAGGGTACTGGTGTCCATAAATGGGGGTCACTTTTTAAGAGCCGTTTCTTAAGAGCACAGGAGCGAGCAATTCCAATGTGTACCGGTGTTATGAAGAGCGGCTGAGGGAGCTGGGGTTGTTTAGCCTGGAGAAGAGGAGGCTGAGGGGAGACCTTATCGCTCTCTACAGCTACCTGAAAGGAGGTTGTAGCGAGGTGGGGGTCGGTCTCTTTTCCCAGGTAGCAAGCGATAGGAGGAGAGGAAATGGCCTCAAGTTGCGCCAGGGGAGGTTTAGATTGGATATTAGGAAAAATTTCTTCCCCAAAAGGCTTATCAAGTGTTGGAAGAGGCTGCCCAGGGAAGTGGTTGAGGCACCATGCCTGGAGGTATCTATGAGATGTGTAGACGTGGCGCCTAGGGCCGTGTTTAGTGGTGGGCTTGGCAGTGTTAGGTTAACGGTTGGACTCACTGATCTTAGAGGTCTTTTCCAACGTCTATGATTCTGTGATTCTATGATTTAACTTCAAGGCTGGCCAGTGTGGAGCCAGGGGTTGGACTCGATGATCCTCGTGGGTCGCTTCCAACTCAGGATATGCTGTGATGATGAGATTGCCACTGGCAGGCAGATGATGATAAATCCAAAGTAAAGCACCACGCAAGCTCCTGTGAAGAAAATTAACTCTAGCTCAGCTTTAGCCAGTGCACCAGGACAGCTGCGAGTCGCTGAGCCGGGGTGGGGCCGAAGGGCAGGGTTGCACGGCGCACGTGCCTGTGATGCGCTCTGGCGCCTGTGATGAGTCACAATGGGGGCGGTTATCAGGGGCGCCAGCAGGCAGCGCTGCCCCAGTACGGCCTGGGCCAGCGGTGAGTGCACACGCCGGGGGAGGCTGGGCCGGACGAGGGCCGGGGCAGAAACGTGGGCCCCTGGCAGGGTGGGTTGTCAGTCGGCATCGAGGGTCCAGCCGCTCCCGGGAGCGCCTGGGGCAGGGCGCAGGCCTTGCTGCCTCCCAGCTGTCTCGCACCCTCTCCTACGTGCCGCCAGCTCCTTGCGGCTCCCATCCCTGCTCCCCCTGCCGCCAGCTCCCTCCCTCGCAGCCCCACTGAACCCCTTCTCTCCCTCCTCCTGCAGGCCATGGCTACCATAATATCCCTCATCCGCTTTGTGCTAAGCATCATCCAGCTCCCGCAGATGGTCGGTGATGAGCTGGATGAGGCCACGCACGAGCACATGCAGCAGCGTGCCGAGCAGCTGAGCCAGGAGATGGCTCGGCTGCTGCAGGAGCTGGAGCAGAAGAGCCAGGAGCAGAGGATTCAGGAGCAGAGCGGCTTTTCCTGGGGAGCCCTGCTCTTTGCTGCCTTGCAGCAGTGGCAGTTCTGGGCCATTGCTGGAGTCCTGGTCCTGCTCTTGGGGCTCTGCTGGCGGCTCAGGAAAAGGGGCCGTCAGCCAGCCAGCAGCAGCAAGGAGGGCAGTTCCGGAAAAAAGGTGGCTAAGGAGGAGCAAGAAGAAAAAGCCAGTGTTGCACTGGCTGTGGGCAGAATTTCCGCCAAGCGCCTCCTGGACCTGCCGCAATCGTTCACAATGGTGGAGGAGCTGGCGGATGAACTTCTCCGTATCTGCCGAAAACTTTCCAGGAATAGTTTCATGCCGCGGCTGAAGGCAGCCATCAGGGTGAGCGGCGCCTTAGAAGGCTGGAGTTCCTGTGAGGATGATGCTGTCTCCTGCCTGCTTGTGCCTCTGAAGCCCCCCCGTGGACACACCTTCCACCTGGAGCTGGGCACTGCGGAGGAGATGCCGGCAAGGAACTGCAGCCTCCGCGTGGAGCTGAAGTGCGTCTGCACGAGGGAGCGGCTGGTGGGGGACATGCTGTGCTTCCTCCACCACCCCAAGGAGGAGCTGAGGAGAAATCAGGGTCCCAGCCTCCTAGGCACCCTCTGCACCGGCCCCTACCTGGACATGGAGAAAACCACCCGCTGGTTCCAGATATTGATAAAAGCGGCCTGGGTGCTTTTGCCTCAGTCGAGACACTGCCGTCTAACAGTGCTGCCCTCCAGGCGCTCCTGCAAGCTCCGGCTGACAAGCGCTTCCGATAGTACCCTCTTGATTGAGATGGTATTTGCTGTGCAGCAAGAGGACTCAGACACCTTCCTGAGCATCGAGTAGGCAGAGGCCAGCGTTAGCAGCAGCAGGACGTGGCCAGAGAGCTGTGCTGTGGCAGAGGTGCGGTTCTTCAGGCACAGGGCCCGGCCTGAAGACGCTCCCCGGGGAGCTGGTGCCGCAGAACTGAACATGCCGCCCATGGGGAACACGCTGCTCAACCGGCAGTGGGAATTGCTGCCGCACCTTTCCTCCACAGCAAAAGCACGCTCTGGGGAGTGAGACCGCATGCAGCTGAAGGGGCCAGTACAAGGAGCCTGGCAACAGAGACCCCCGTCGCTACCCGGGCAGCGACTGCCTGCCCTCTTCGAGAGAGTCCAGTCCCTCTGGCAGCTTCACCCTGTGCAGAGATGTCAATAAATCCCTCGGTTAACACACAAACACTGCGTCTGGGAGCGCCTGTGCATCGCTTTGTTGGGGAAGGCAGGCAGAGGGTGCTGACGGCTCAGCTGCCACAGAGTCGGGGGGCATTTTGCAGAAGAGCTGGTGCAGCGGGCTCTGGTTGCAGTGATTTCACTGAGCTTTGGCTTCCCAGGTGTTGTGGGTTAATCCCAGCAGGCAGCTTGACATCACACAGCTGCTCATTCACTTGCCCCCAGTGGGATGGCAGAGAGAATCCGCAGGGTAAAAGTGGGAAAGCTTGTGGGTTGAGAGAGGACAGGTTAGCAGGTAAAGCAAGAGCTACACGCCCAGGCAAAGCAACGTAAAGGATTCATTCACTACTCCCCTGGTCTGCCGACCAGACCTGCCTTTCCGGGAAGGGTTCTGCCTCGCTGGGGCTCAGGGTGAAGGCGCTACCAGGAAACTTCCTAACCTTGTATGGCCCTCAGATTCTTATCAGCTCTTGCTTTGTCATGTGGGTACCCACAAAGTCGCGACGAGAAGCCCGAGGGCGGTCAAAAGAGACTTCAAGGCCTCGGGGAGATTGGTAAAGGCATCAGGAGCGCAGGTAGTATTCTCCTCTGTCCTCCCAGTTGTAGGGAATGACGTCGAAAGAAACAGGCAGCCGCAGCGTATCAATACCTGGCTCCAAGGCTAGCGTCACTGGCAGAATTTGGGGTTTTCCAATCATGGGATGGGCTATGCGACACCAGGCCTGCTGGGGTCTGACGAGAGGCAGCGTTCTCAATGGGAGAAAAGTGTTTTTGCTCACCAATTAGCGGGGCTGATGGGAAGGGCTTTAAACTAGGTTTGAAGGGGGCAAGGGATAAAATCGGGCTTACTACTGGTAAGCTATGGGATGGCATGGCAACGTTTGAGGGACGGCGCGCTAGCGAGAGCTTTCGCTCTGCTCCGCGATGTACTGAGTACGCCGGAGCGCATTTGAAATATTTGTACGCTAATGCACGTGCTGTGAGGAATAGAGAGGAGGAACTAGAGGCCTTGGCTCAGTCCCAGAGCTACGGCGTCGTTGGCGTAAGTGAGACCTGTTGGGAAGAGTCCTGTGGCTGGAGTGCTGGCATGGACGGTTATAGGCTGCTGCGGAGAGAGAGGCAGGGCAGGCGAGGCGGAGGGGTAGTGCCGTATGCAAAGGAGGGCTTGGACTGTACAGCGCTTGCAGCTGAGGACGACGTGGTTGAGAGCCTGTGCGTAAAGATCAGGGGAAAAGCCAATAAAGCGGAAGTTCTTGCAGGAGCCTACTATGGATCACCCAGGCAGGATGATGACACTGATGTAGTATTCTATAAGGAATCAAGGGCAATCTCTAGATCAGTCGCCCTGTGTCGTCCTTCTGGGTGACTTCAACTTCCCAGCTGCTAACTGGGACTGTCATGGAGCAGACAGGAACAGGCCCGGGAAATTCCTGAAGCCCGCGTTGAAGAGAACTTTTTGAGAGGGGTCCTAAGGGAGCCAACTAGGAAAGGTGCCCTCCTAGAGCTGTTCTTTGTGCATAGAGACGGTCTCGTGGGCGAAGTGATGACCGGTGGCTGTCTTGGGCATAGTGATCAAGAAATGGCTGAGTTTAAGATCTTTGGTGATATGGGAAAAACTGTCCACAGAGCTACTGCCCTGGATTCTGGGAGGGCAGACTTTAGGCTGCTCAAGGAACTAGTTAGTAAGGTCCCCTGGGAATCCGCTTTCGAGGGTACTGGTGTCCATAAATGGGGGTCACTTTTTAAGAGCCGTTTCTTAAGAGCACAGGAGCGAGCAATTCCAATGTGTACCGGTGTTATGAAGAGCGGCTGAGGGAGCTGGGGTTGTTTAGCCTGGAGAAGAGGAGGCTGAGGGGAGACCTTATCGCTCTCTACAGCTACCTGAAAGGAGGTTGTAGCGAGGTGGGGGTCGGTCTCTTTTCCCAGGTAGCAAGCGATAGGAGGAGAGGAAATGGCCTCAAGTTGCGCCAGGGGAGGTTTAGATTGGATATTAGGAAAAATTTCTTCCCCAAAAGGCTTATCAAGTGTTGGAAGAGGCTGCCCAGGGAAGTGGTTGAGGCACCATGCCTGGAGGTATCTATGAGATGTGTAGACGTGGCGCCTAGGGCCGTGTTTAGTGGTGGGCTTGGCAGTGTTAGGTTAACGGTTGGACTCACTGATCTTAGAGGTCTTTTCCAACGTCTATGATTCTGTGATTCTATGATTTAACTTCAAGGCTGGCCAGTGTGGAGCCAGGGGTTGGACTCGATGATCCTCGTGGGTCGCTTCCAACTCAGGATATGCTGTGATGATGAGATTGCCACTGGCAGGCAGATGATGATAAATCCAAAGTAAAGCACCACGCAAGCTCCTGTGAAGAAAATTAACTCTAGCTCAGCTTTAGCCAGTGCACCAGGACAGCTGCGAGTCGCTGAGCCGGGGTGGGGCCGAAGGGCAGGGTTGCACGGCGCACGTGCCTGTGATGCGCTCTGGCGCCTGTGATGAGTCACAATGGGGGCGGTTATCAGGGGCGCCAGCAGGCAGCGCTGCCCCAGTACGGCCTGGGCCAGCGGTGAGTGCACACGCCGGGGGAGGCTGGGCCGGACGAGGGCCGGGGCAGAAACGTGGGCCCCTGGCAGGGTGGGTTGTCAGTCGGCATCGAGGGTCCAGCCGCTCCCGGGAGCGCCTGGGGCAGGGCGCAGGCCTTGCTGCCTCCCAGCTGTCTCGCACCCTCTCCTACGTGCCGCCAGCTCCTTGCGGCTCCCATCCCTGCTCCCCCTGCCGCCAGCTCCCTCCCTCGCAGCCCCACTGAACCCCTTCTCTCCCTCCTCCTGCAGGCCATGGCTACCATAATATCCCTCATCCGCTTTGTGCTAAGCATCATCCAGCTCCCGCAGATGGTCGGTGATGAGCTGGATGAGGCCACGCGCGAGCACATGCAGCAGCGTGCCGAGCAGCTGAGCCAGGAGATGGCTCGGCTGCTGCAGGAGCTGGAGCAGAAGAGCCAGGAGCAGAGGATTCAGGAGCAGAGCGGCTTTTCCTGGGGAGCCCTGCTCTTTGCTGCCTTGCAGCAGTGGCAGTTCTGGGCCATTGCTGGAGTCCTGGTCCTGCTCTTGGGGCTCTGCTGGCGGCTCAGGAAAAGGGGCCGTCAGCCAGCCAGCAGCAGCAAGGAGGGCAGTTCCGGAAAAAAGGTGGCTAAGGAGGAGCAAGAAGAAAAAGCCAGTGTTGCACTGGCTGTGGGCAGAATTTCCGCCAAGCGCCTCCTGGACCTGCCGCAATCGTTCACAATGGTGGAGGAGCTGGCGGATGAACTTCTCCGTATCTGCCGAAAACTTTCCAGGAATAGTTTCATGCCGCGGCTGAAGGCAGCCATCAGGGTGAGCGGCGCCTTAGAAGGCTGGAGTTCCTGTGAGGATGATGCTGTCTCCTGCCTGCTTGTGCCTCTGAAGCCCCCCCGTGGACACACCTTCCACCTGGAGCTGGGCACTGCGGAGGAGATGCCGGCAAGGAACTGCAGCCTCCGCGTGGAGCTGAAGTGCGTCTGCACGAGGGAGCGGCTGGTGGGGGACATGCTGTGCTTCCTCCACCACCCCAAGGAGGAGCTGAGGAGAAATCAGGGTCCCAGCCTCCTAGGCACCCTCTGCACCGGCCCCTACCTGGACATGGAGAAAACCACCCGCTGGTTCCAGATATTGATAAAAGCGGCCTGGGTGCTTTTGCCTCAGTCGAGACACTGCCGTCTAACAGTGCTGCCCTCCAGGCGCTCCTGCAAGCTCCGGCTGACAAGCGCTTCCGATAGTACCCTCTTGATTGAGATGGTATTTGCTGTGCAGCAAGAGGACTCAGACACCTTCCTGAGCATCGAGTAGGCAGAGGCCAGCGTTAGCAGCAGCAGGACGTGGCCAGAGAGCTGTGCTGTGGCAGAGGTGCGGTTCTTCAGGCACAGGGCCCGGCCTGAAGACGCTCCCCGGGGAGCTGGTGCCGCAGAACTGAACATGCCGCCCATGGGGAACACGCTGCTCAACCGGCAGTGGGAATTGCTGCCGCACCTTTCCTCCACAGCAAAAGCACGCTCTGGGGAGTGAGACCGCATGCAGCTGAAGGGGCCAGTACAAGGAGCCTGGCAACAGAGACCCCCGTCGCTACCCGGGCAGCGACTGCCTGCCCTCTTCGAGAGAGTCCAGTCCCTCTGGCAGCTTCACCCTGTGCAGAGATGTCAATAAATCCCTCGGTTAACACACAAACACTGCGTCTGGGAGCGCCTGTGCATCGCTTTGTTGGGGAAGGCAGGCAGAGGGTGCTGACGGCTCAGCTGCCACAGAGTCGGGGGGCATTTTGCAGAAGAGCTGGTGCAGCGGGCTCTGGTTGCAGTGATTTCACTGAGCTTTGGCTTCCCAGGTGTTGTGGGTTAATCCCAGCAGGCAGCTTGACATCACACAGCTGCTCATTCACTTGCCCCCAGTGGGATGGCAGAGAGAATCCGCAGGGTAAAAGTGGGAAAGCTTGTGGGTTGAGAGAGGACAGGTTAGCAGGTAAAGCAAGAGCTACACGCCCAGGCAAAGCAACGTAAAGGATTCATTCACTACTCCCCTGGTCTGCCGACCAGACCTGCCTTTCCGGGAAGGGTTCTGCCTCGCTGGGGCTCAGGTTGAAGGCGCTACCAGGAAACTTCCTAACCTTGTATGGCCCTCAGATTCTTATCAGCTCTTGCTTTGTCATGTGGGTACCCACAAAGTCGCGACGAGAAGCCCGAGGGCGGTCAAAAGAGACTTCAAGGCCTCGGGGAGATTGGTAAAGGCATCAGGAGCGCAGGTAGTATTCTCCTCTGTCCTCCCAGTTGTAGGGAATGACGTCGAAAGAAACAGGCAGCCGCAGCGTATCAATACCTGGCTCCAAGGCTAGCGTCACTGGCAGAATTTGGGGATTTCCAATCATGGGATGGGCTATGCGACACCAGGCCTGCTGGGGTCTGACGAGAGGCAGCGTTCTCAATGGGAGAAAAGTGTTTTTGCTCACCAATTAGCGGGGCTGATGGGAAGGGCTTTAAACTAGGTTTGAAGGGGGCAAGGGATAAAATCGGGCTTACTACTGGTAAGCTATGGGACGGCATGGCAACGTTTGAGGGACGGCGCGCTAGCGAGAGCTTTCGCTCTGCTCCGCGATGCACTGAGTACGCCGGAGCGCATTTGAAATATTTGTACGCTAATGCACGTGCTGTGAGGAATAGAGAGGAGGAACTAGAGGCCTTGGCTCAGTCCCAGAGCTACGGCGTCGTTGGCGTGAGACCTGTTGGGAAGAGTCCTGTGGCTGGAGTGCTGGCATGGACGGTTATAGGCTGCTGCGGAGAGAGAGGCAGGGCAGGCGAGGCGGAGGGGTAGTGCCGTATGCAAAGGAGGGCTTGGACTGTACAGCGCTTGCAGCTGAGGACGACGTGGTTGAGAGCCTGTGCGTAAAGATTAGGGGAAAAGCCAATAAAGCGGAAGTTCTTGCAGGAGTCTACTATGGATCACCCAGGCAGGATGATGACACTGATGTAGTATTCTATAAGGAATCAAGGGCAATCTCTAGATCAGTCGCCCTGTGTCGTCCTTCTGGGCGACTTCAACTTCCCAGCTGCTAACTGGGACTGTCATGGAGCAGACAGGAACAGGCCCAGGAAATTCCTGAAGCCCGCGTTGAAGAGAACTTTTTGAGAGGGGTCCTAAGGGAGCCAACTAGGAAAGGTGCCCTCCTAGCGCTGTTCTTTGTGCATAGAGACGGTCTCGTGGGCGAAGTGATGACCGGTGGCTGTCTTGGGCATAGTGATCAAGAAATGGCTGAGTTTAAGATCTTTGGTGATATGGGAAAAACTGTCCACAGAGCTACTGCCCTGGATTCTGGGAGGGCAGACTTTAGGCTGCTCAAGGTTAGTAAGGTCCCCTGGGAATCCGCTTTCGAGGGTACTGGTGTCCATAAATGGGGGTCACTTTTTAAGAGCCGTTTCTTAAGAGCACAGGAGCGAGCAATTCCAATGTGTACCGGTGTTATGAAGAGCGGCTGAGGGAGCTGGGGTTGTTTAGCCTGGAGAAGAGGAGGCTGAGGGGAGACCTTATCGCTCTCTACAGCTACCTGAAAGGAGGTTGTAGCGAGGTGGGGGTCGGTCTCTTTTCCCAGGTAGCAAGCGATAGGAGGAGAGGAAATGGCCTCAAGTTGCGCCAGGGGAGGTTTAGATTGGATATTAGGAAAAATTTCTTCCCCAAAAGGCTTATCAAGTGTTGGAAGAGGCTGCCCAGGGAAGTGGTTGAGGCACCATGCCTGGAGGTATCTATGAGATGTGTAGGCGTGGCGCCTAGGGCCGTGTTTAGTGGTGGGCTTGGCAGTGTTAGGTTAACGGTTGGACTCACTGATCTTAAAGGTCTTTTCCAACGTCTATGATTCTGTGATTCTATGATTTAACTTCAAGGCTGGCCAGTGTGGAGCCAGGGGTTGGACTCGATGATCCTCGTGGGTCGCTTCCAACTCAGGATATGCTGTGATGATGAGATTGCCACTGGCAGGCAGATGATGATAAATCCAAAGTAAAGCACCACGCAAGCTCCTGTGAAGAAAATTAACTCTAGCTCAGCTTTAGCCAGTGCACCAGGACAGCTGCGAGTCGCTGAGCCGGGGTGGGGCCGAAGGGCAGGGTTGCACGGCGCACGTGCCTGTGATGCGCTCTGGCGCCTGTGATGAGTCACAATGGGGGCAGTTATCAGGGGCGCCAGCAGGCAGCGCTGCCCCAGTACGGCCTGGGCCAGCGGTGAGTGCACACGCCGGGGGAGGCTGGGCTGGACGAGGGCCGGGGCAGAAACGTGGGCCCCTGGCAGGGTGGGTTGTCAGTCGGCATCGAGGGTCCAGCCGCTCCCGGGAGCGCCTGGGGCAGGGCGCAGGCCTTGCTGCCTCCCAGCTGTCTCGCACCCTCTCCTACGTGCCGCCAGCTCCTTGCGGCTCCCATCCCTGCTCCCCCTGCCGCCAGCTCCCTCCCTCGCAGCCCCACTGAACCCCTTCTCTCCCTCCTCCTGCAGGCCATGGCTACCATAATATCCCTCATCCGCTTTGTGCTAAGCATCATCCAGCTCCCGCAGATGGTCGGTGATGAGCTGGATGAGGCCACGCGCGAGCACATGCAGCAGCGTGCCGAGCAGCTGAGCCAGGAGATGGCTCGGCTGCTGCAGGAGCTGGAGCAGAAGAGCCAGGAGCAGAGGATTCAGGAGCAGAGCGGCTTTTCCTGGGGAGCCCTGCTCTTTGCTGCCTTGCAGCAGTGGCAGTTCTGGGCCATTGCTGGAGTCCTGGTCCTGCTCTTGGGGCTCTGCTGGCGGCTCAGGAAAAGGGGCCGTCAGCCAGCCAGCAGCAGCAAGGAGGGCAGTTCCGGAAAAAAGGTGGCTAAGGAGGAGCAAGAAGAAAAAGCCAGTGTTGCACTGGCTGTGGGCAGAATTTCCGCCAAGCGCCTCCTGGACCTGCCGCAATCGTTCACAATGGTGGAGGAGCTGGCGGATGAACTTCTCCGTATCTGCCGAAAACTTTCCAGGAATAGTTTCATGCCGCGGCTGAAGGCAGCCATCAGGGTGAGCGGCGCCTTAGAAGGCTGGAGTTCCTGTGAGGATGATGCTGTCTCCTGCCTGCTTGTGCCTCTGAAGCCCCCCCGTGGACACACCTTCCACCTGGAGCTGGGCACTGCGGAGGAGATGCCGGCAAGGAACTGCAGCCTCCGCGTGGAGCTGAAGTGCGTCTGCACGAGGGAGCGGCTGGTGGGGGACATGCTGTGCTTCCTCCACCACCCCAAGGAGGAGCTGAGGAGAAATCAGGGTCCCAGCCTCCTAGGCACCCTCTGCACCGGCCCCTACCTGGACATGGAGAAAACCACCCGCTGGTTCCAGATATTGATAAAAGCGGCCTGGGTGCTTTTGCCTCAGTCGAGACACTGCCGTCTAACAGTGCTGCCCTCCAGGCGCTCCTGCAAGCTCCGGCTGACAAGCGCTTCCGATAGTACCCTCTTGATTGAGATGGTATTTGCTGTGCAGCAAGAGGACTCAGACACCTTCCTGAGCATCGAGTAGGCAGAGGCCAGCGTTAGCAGCAGCAGGACGTGGCCAGAGAGCTGTGCTGTGGCAGAGGTGCGGTTCTTCAGGCACAGGGCCCGGCCTGAAGACGCTCCCCGGGGAGCTGGTGCCGCAGAACTGAACATGCCGCCCATGGGGAACACGCTGCTCAACCGGCAGTGGGAATTGCTGCCGCACCTTTCCTCCACAGCAAAAGCACGCTCTGGGGAGTGAGACCGCATGCAGCTGAAGGGGCCAGTACAAGGAGCCTGGCAACAGAGACCCCCGTCGCTACCCGGGCAGCGACTGCCTGCCCTCTTCGAGAGAGTCCAGTCCCTCTGGCAGCTTCACCCTGTGCAGAGATGTCAATAAATCCCTCGGTTAACACACAAACACTGCGTCTGGGAGCGCCTGTGCATCGCTTTGTTGGGGAAGGCAGGCAGAGGGTGCTGACGGCTCAGCTGCCACAGAGTCGGGGGGCATTTTGCAGAAGAGCTGGTGCAGCGGGCTCTGGTTGCAGTGATTTCACTGAGCTTTGGCTTCCCAGGTGTTGTGGGTTAATCCCAGCAGGCAGCTTGACATCACACAGCTGCTCATTCACTTGCCCCCAGTGGGATGGCAGAGAGAATCCGCAGGGTAAAAGTGGGAAAGCTTGTGGGTTGAGAGAGGACAGGTTAGCAGGTAAAGCAAGAGCTACACGCCCAGGCAAAGCAACGTAAAGGATTCATTCACTACTCCCCTGGTCTGCCGACCAGACCTGCCTTTCCGGGAAGGGTTCTGCCTCGCTGGGGCTCAGGTTGAAGGCGCTACCAGGAAACTTCCTAACCTTGTATGGCCCTCAGATTCTTATCAGCTCTTGCTTTGTCATGTGGGTACCCACAAAGTCGCGACGAGAAGCCCGAGGGCGGTCAAAAGAGACTTCAAGGCCTCGGGGAGATTGGTAAAGGCATCAGGAGCGCAGGTAGTATTCTCCTCTGTCCTCCCAGTTGTAGGGAATGACGTCGAAAGAAACAGGCAGCCGCAGCGTATCAATACCTGGCTCCAAGGCTAGCGTCACTGGCAGAATTTGGGGATTTCCAATCATGGGATGGGCTATGCGACACCAGGCCTGCTGGGGTCTGACGAGAGGCAGCGTTCTCAATGGGAGAAAAGTGTTTTTGCTCACCAATTAGCGGGGCTGATGGGAAGGGCTTTAAACTAGGTTTGAAGGGGGCAAGGGATAAAATCGGGCTTACTACTGGTAAGCTATGGGACGGCATGGCAACGTTTGAGGGACGGCGCGCTAGCGAGAGCTTTCGCTCTGCTCCGCGATGTACTGAGTACGCCGGAGCGCATTTGAAATATTTGTACGCTAATGCACGTGCTGTGAGGAATAGAGAGGAGGAACTAGAGGCCTTGGCTCAGTCCCAGAGCTACGGCGTCGTTGGCGTGAGACCTGTTGGGAAGAGTCCTGTGGCTGGAGTGCTGGCATGGACGGTTATAGGCTGCTGCGGAGAGAGAGGCAGGGCAGGCGAGGCGGAGGGGTAGTGCCGTATGCAAAGGAGGGCTTGGACTGTACAGCGCTTGCAGCTGAGGACGACGTGGTTGAGAGCCTGTGCGTAAAGATTAGGGGAAAAGCCAATAAAGCAGAAGTTCTTGCAGGAGTCTACTATGGATCACCCAGGCAGGATGATGACACTGATGTAGTATTCTATAAGGAATCAAGGGCAATCTCTAGATCAGTCGCCCTGTGTCGTCCTTCTGGGCGACTTCAACTTCCCAGCTGCTAACTGGGACTGTCATGGAGCAGACAGGAACAGGCCCAGGAAATTCCTGAAGCCCGCGTTGAAGAGAACTTTTTGAGAGGGGTCCTAAGGGAGCCAACTAGGAAAGGTGCCCTCCTAGCGCTGTTCTTTGTGCATAGAGACGGTCTCGTGGGCGAAGTGATGACCGGTGGCTGTCTTGGGCATAGTGATCAAGAAATGGCTGAGTTTAAGATCTTTGGTGATATGGGAAAAACTGTCCACAGAGCTACTGCCCTGGATTCTGGGAGGGCAGACTTTAGGCTGCTCAAGGTTAGTAAGGTCCCCTGGGAATCCGCTTTCGAGGGTACTGGTGTCCATAAATGGGGGTCACTTTTTAAGAGCCGTTTCTTAAGAGCACAGGAGCGAGCAATTCCAATGTGTACCGGTGTTATGAAGAGCGGCTGAGGGAGCTGGGGTTGTTTAGCCTGGAGAAGAGGAGGCTGAGGGGAGACCTTATCGCTCTCTACAGCTACCTGAAAGGAGGTTGTAGCGAGGTGGGGGTCGGTCTCTTTTCCCAGGTAGCAAGCGATAGGAGGAGAGGAAATGGCCTCAAGTTGCGCCAGGGGAGGTTTAGATTGGATATTAGGAAAAATTTCTTCCCCAAAAGGCTTATCAAGTGTTGGAAGAGGCTGCCCAGGGAAGTGGTTGAGGCACCATGCCTGGAGGTATCTATGAGATGTGTAGACGTGGCGCCTAGGGCCATGTTTAGTGGTGGGCTTGGCAGTGTTAGGTTAACGGTTGGACTCACTGATCTTAAAGGTCTTTTCCAACGTCTATGATTCTGTGATTCTATGATTTAACTTCAAGGCTGGCCAGTGTGGAGCCAGGGGTTGGACTCGATGATCCTCGTGGGTCGCTTCCAACTCAGGATATGCTGTGATGATGAGATTGCCACTGGCAGGCAGATGATGATAAATCCAAAGTAAAGCACCACGCAAGCTCCTGTGAAGAAAATTAACTCTAGCTCAGCTTTAGCCAGTGCACCAGGACAGCTGCGAGTCGCTGAGCCGGGGTGGGGCCGAAGGGCAGGGTTGCACGGCGCACGTGCCTGTGATGCGCTCTGGCGCCTGTGATGAGTCACAATGGGGGCGGTTATCAGGGGCGCCAGCAGGCAGCGCTGCCCCAGTACGGCCTGGGCCAGCGGTGAGTGCACACGCCGGGGGAGGCTGGGCTGGACGAGGGCCGGGGCAGAAACGTGGGCCCCTGGCAGGGTGGGTTGTCAGTCGGCATCGAGGGTCCAGCCGCTCCCGGGAGCGCCTGGGGCAGGGCGCAGGCCTTGCTGCCTCCCAGCTGTCTCGCACCCTCTCCTACGTGCCGCCAGCTCCTTGCGGCTCCCATCCCTGCTCCCCCTGCCGCCAGCTCCCTCCCTCGCAGCCCCACTGAACCCCTTCTCTCCCTCCTCCTGCAGGCCATGGCTACCATAATATCCCTCATCCGCTTTGTGCTAAGCATCATCCAGCTCCCGCAGATGGTCGGTGATGAGCTGGATGAGGCCACGCACGAGCACATGCAGCAGCGTGCCGAGCAGCTGAGCCAGGAGATGGCTCGGCTGCTGCAGGAGCTGGAGCAGAAGAGCCAGGAGCAGAGGATTCAGGAGCAGAGCGGCTTTTCCTGGGGAGCCCTGCTCTTTGCTGCCTTGCAGCAGTGGCAGTTCTGGGCCATTGCTGGAGTCCTGGTCCTGCTCTTGGGGCTCTGCTGGCGGCTCAGGAAAAGGGGCCGTCAGCCAGCCAGCAGCAGCAAGGAGGGCAGTTCCGGAAAAAAGGTGGCTAAGGAGGAGCAAGAAGAAAAAGCCAGTGTTGCACTGGCTGTGGGCAGAATTTCCGCCAAGCGCCTCCTGGACCTGCCGCAATCGTTCACAATGGTGGAGGAGCTGGCGGATGAACTTCTCCGTATCTGCCGAAAACTTTCCAGGAATAGTTTCATGCCGCGGCTGAAGGCAGCCATCAGGGTGAGCGGCGCCTTAGAAGGCTGGAGTTCCTGTGAGGATGATGCTGTCTACTGCCTGCTTGTGCCTCTGAAGCCCCCCCGTGGACACACCTTCCACCTGGAGCTGGGCACTGCGGAGGAGATGCCGGCAAGGAACTGCAGCCTCCGCGTGGAGCTGAAGTGCGTCTGCACGAGGGAGCGGCTGGTGGGGGACATGCTGTGCTTCCTCCACCACCCCAAGGAGGAGCTGAGGAGAAATCAGGGTCCCAGCCTCCTAGGCACCCTCTGCACCGGCCCCTACCTGGACATGGAGAAAACCACCCGCTGGTTCCAGATATTGATAAAAGCGGCCTGGGTGCTTTTGCCTCAGTCGAGACACTGCCGTCTAACAGTGCTGCCCTCCAGGCGCTCCTGCAAGCTCCGGCTGACAAGCGCTTCCGATAGTACCCTCTTGATTGAGATGGTATTTGCTGTGCAGCAAGAGGACTCAGACACCTTCCTGAGCATCGAGTAGGCAGAGGCCAGCGTTAGCAGCAGCAGGACGTGGCCAGAGAGCTGTGCTGTGGCAGAGGTGCGGTTCTTCAGGCACAGGGCCCGGCCTGAAGACGCTCCCCGGGGAGCTGGTGCCACAGAACTGAACATGCCGCCCATGGGGAACACGCTGCTCAACCGGCAGTGGGAATTGCTGCCGCACCTTTCCTCCACAGCAAAAGCACGCTCTGGGGAGTGAGACCGCATGCAGCTGAAGGGGCCAGTACAAGGAGCCTGGCAACAGAGACCCCCGTCGCTACCCGGGCAGCGACTGCCTGCCCTCTTCGAGAGAGTCCAGTCCCTCTGGCAGCTTCACCCTGTGCAGAGATGTCAATAAATCCCTCGGTTAACACACAAACACTGCGTCTGGGAGCGCCTGTGCATCGCTTTGTTGGGGAAGGCAGGCAGAGGGTGCTGACGGCTCAGCTGCCACAGAGTCGGGGGGCATTTTGCAGAAGAGCTGGTGCAGCGGGCTCTGGTTGCAGTGATTTCACTGAGCTTTGGCTTCCCAGGTGTTGTGGGTTAATCCCAGCAGGCAGCTTGACATCACACAGCTGCTCATTCACTTGCCCCCAGTGGGATGGCAGAGAGAATCCGCAGGGTAAAAGTGGGAAAGCTTGTGGGTTGAGAGAGGACAGGTTAGCAGGTAAAGCAAGAGCTACACGCCCAGGCAAAGCAACGTAAAGGATTCATTCACTACTCCCCTGGTCTGCCGACCAGACCTGCCTTTCCGGGAAGGGTTCTGCCTCGCTGGGGCTCAGGTTGAAGGCGCTACCAGGAAACTTCCTAACCTTGTATGGCCCTCAGATTCTTATCAGCTCTTGCTTTGTCATGTGGGTACCCACAAAGTCGCGACGAGAAGCCCGAGGGCGGTCAAAAGAGACTTCAAGGCCTCGGGGAGATTGGTAAAGGCATCAGGAGCGCAGGTAGTATTCTCCTCTGTCCTCCCAGTTGTAGGGAATGACGTCGAAAGAAACAGGCAGCCGCAGCGTATCAATACCTGGCTCCAAGGCTAGCGTCACTGGCAGAATTTGGGCTTTTCCAATCATGGGATGGGCTATGCGACACCAGGCCTGCTGGGGTCTGACGAGAGGCAGCGTTCTCAATGGGAGAAAAGTGTTTTTGCTCACCAATTAGCGGGGCTGATGGGAAGGGCTTTAAACTAGGTTTGAAGGGGGCAAGGGATAAAATCGGGCTTACTAGTGGTAAGCTATGGGACGGCATGGCAACGTTTGAGGGACGGCGCGCTAGCGAGAGCTTTCGCTCTGCTCCGCGATGTACTGAGTACGCCGGAGCGCATTTGAAATATTTGTACGCTAATGCACGTGCTGTGAGGAATAGAGAGGAGGAACTAGAGGCCTTGGCTCAGTCCCAGAGCTACGGCGTCGTTGGCGTGAGACCTGTTGGGAAGAGTCCTGTGGCTGGAGTGCTGGCATGGACGGTTATAGGCTGCTGCGGAGAGAGAGGCAGGGCAGGCGAGGCGGAGGGGTAGTGCCGTATGCAAAGGAGGGCTTGGACTGTACAGCGCTTGCAGCTGAGGACGACGTGGTTCAGAGCCTGTGCGTAAAGATTAGGGGAAAAGCCAATAAAGCAGAAGTTCTTGCAGGAGTCTACTATGGATCACCCAGGCAGGATGATGACACTGATGTAGTATTCTATAAGGAATCAAGGGCAATCTCTAGATCAGTCGCCCTGTGTCGTCCTTCTGGGCGACTTCAACTTCCCAGCTGCTAACTGGGACTGTCATGGAGCAGACAGGAACAGGCCCAGGAAATTCCTGAAGCCCGCGTTGAAGAGAACTTTTTGAGAGGGGTCCTAAGGGAGCCAACTAGGAAAGGTGCCCTCCTAGCGCTGTTCTTTGTGCATAGAGACGGTCTCGTGGGCGAAGTGATGACCGGTGGCTGTCTTGGGCATAGTGATCAAGAAATGGCTGAGTTTAAGATCTTTGGTGATACGGGAAAAACTGTCCACAGAGCTACTGCCCTGGATTCTGGGAGGGCAGACTTTAGGCTGCTCAAGGTTAGTAAGGTCCCCTGGGAATCCGCTTTCGAGGGTACTGGTGTCCATAAATGGGGGTCACTTTTTAAGAGCCGTTTCTTAAGAGCACAGGAGCGAGCAATTCCAATGTGTACCGGTGTTATGAAGAGCGGCTGAGGGAGCTGGGGTTGTTTAGCCTGGAGAAGAGGAGGCTGAGGGGAGACCTTATCGCTCTCTACAGCTACCTGAAAGGAGGTTGTAGCGAGGTGGGGGTCGGTCTCTTTTCCCAGGTAGCAAGCGATAGGAGGAGAGGAAATGGCCTCAAGTTGCGCCAGGGGAGGTTTAGATTGGATATTAGGAAAAATTTCTTCCCCAAAAGGCTTATCAAGTGTTGGAAGAGGCTGCGCAGGGAAGTGGTTGAGGCACCATGCCTGGAGGTATCTATGAGATGTGTAGACGTGGCGCCTAGGGCCATGTTTAGTGGTGGGCTTGGCAGTGTTAGGTTAACGGTTGGACTCACTGATCTTAAAGGTCTTTTCCAACGTCTATGATTCTGTGATTCTATGATTTAACTTCAAGGCTGGCCAGTGTGGAGCCAGGGGTTGGACTCGATGATCCTCGTGGGTCGCTTCCAACTCAGGATATGCTGTGATGATGAGATTGCCACTGGCAGGCAGATGATGATAAATCCAAAGTAAAGCACCACGCAAGCTCCTGTGAAGAAAATTAACTCTAGCTCAGCTTTAGCCAGTGCACCAGGACAGCTGCGAGTCGCTGAGCCGGGGTGGGGCCGAAGGGCAGGGTTGCACGGCGCACGTGCCTGTGATGCGCTCTGGCGCCTGTGATGAGTCACAATGGGGGCGGTTATCAGGGGCGCCAGCAGGCAGCGCTGCCCCAGTACGGCCTGGGCCAGCGGTGAGTGCACACGCCGGGGGAGGCTGGGCTGGACGAGGGCCGGGGCAGAAACGTGGGCCCCTGGCAGGGTGGGTTGTCAGTCGGCATCGAGGGTCCAGCCGCTCCCGGGAGCGCCTGGGGCAGGGCGCAGGCCTTGCTGCCTCCCAGCTGTCTCGCACCCTCTCCTACGTGCTGCCAGCTCCTTGCGGCTCCCATCCCTGCTCCCCCTGCCGCCAGCTCCCTCCCTCGCAGCCCCACTGAACCCCTTCTCTCCCTCCTCCTGCAGGCCATGGCTACCATAATATCCCTCATCCGCTTTGTGCTAAGCATCATCCAGCTCCCGCAGATGGTCGGTGATGAGCTGGATGAGGCCACGCACGAGCACATGCAGCAGCGTGCCGAGCAGCTGAGCCAGGAGATGGCTCGGCTGCTGCAGGAGCTAGAGCAGAAGAGCCAGGAGCAGAGGATTCAGGAGCAGAGCGGCTTTTCCTGGGGAGCCCTGCTCTTTGCTGCCTTGCAGCAGTGGCAGTTCTGGGCCATTGCTGGAGTCCTGGTCCTGCTCTTGGGGCTCTGCTGGCGGCTCAGGAAAAGGGGCCGTCAGCCAGCCAGCAGCAGCAAGGAGGGCAGTTCCGGAAAAAAGGTGGCTAAGGAGGAGCAAGAAGAAAAAGCCAGTGTTGCACTGGCTGTGGGCAGAATTTCCGCCAAGCGCCTCCTGGACCTGCCGCAATCGTTCACAATGGTGGAGGAGCTGGCGGATGAACTTCTCCGTATCTGCCGAAAACTTTCCAGGAATAGTTTCATGCCGCGGCTGAAGGCAGCCATCAGGGTGAGCGGCGCCTTAGAAGGCTGGAGTTCCTGTGAGGATGATGCTGTCTACTGCCTGCTTGTGCCTCTGAAGCCCCCCCGTGGACACACCTTCCACCTGGAGCTGGGCACTGCGGAGGAGATGCCGGCAAGGAACTGCAGCCTCCGCGTGGAGCTGAAGTGCGTCTGCACGAGGGAGCGGCTGGTGGGGGACATGCTGTGCTTCCTCCACCACCCCAAGGAGGAGCTGAGGAGAAATCAGGGTCCCAGCCTCCTAGGCACCCTCTGCACCGGCCCCTACCTGGACATGGAGAAAACCACCCGCTGGTTCCAGATATTGATAAAAGCGGCCTGGGTGCTTTTGCCTCAGTCGAGACACTGCCGTCTAACAGTGCTGCCCTCCAGGCGCTCCTGCAAGCTCCGGCTGACAAGCGCTTCCGATAGTACCCTCTTGATTGAGATGGTGTTTGCTGTGCAGCAAGAGGACTCAGACACCTTCCTGAGCATCGAGTAGGCAGAGGCCAGCGTTAGCAGCAGCAGGACGTGGCCAGAGAGCTGTGCTGTGGCAGAGGTGCGGTTCTTCAGGCACAGGGCCCGGCCTGAAGACGCTCCCCGGGGAGCTGGTGCCGCAGAACTGAACATGCCGCCCATGGGGAACACGCTGCTCAACCGGCAGTGGGAATTGCTGCCGCACCTTTCCTCCACAGCAAAAGCACGCTCTGGGGAGTGAGACCGCATGCAGCTGAAGGGGCCAGTACAAGGAGCCCGGCAACAGAGACCCCCGTCGCTACCCGGGCAGCGACTGCCTGCCCTCTTCGAGAGAGTCCAGTCCCTCTGGCAGCTTCACCCTGTGCAGAGATGTCAATAAATCCCTCGGTTAACACACAAACACTGCGTCTGGGAGCGCCTGTGCATCGCTTTGTTGGGGAAGGCAGGCAGAGGGTGCTGACGGCTCAGCTGCCACAGAGTCGGGGGGCATTTTGCAGAAGAGCTGGTGCAGCGGGCTCTGGTTGCAGTGATTTCACTGAGCTTTGGCTTCCCAGGTGTTGTGGGTTAATCCCAGCAGGCAGCTTGACATCACACAGCTGCTCATTCACTTGCCCCCAGTGGGATGGCAGAGAGAATCCGCAGGGTAAAAGTGGGAAAGCTTGTGGGTTGAGAGAGGACAGGTTAGCAGGTAAAGCAAGAGCTACACGCCCAGGCAAAGCAACGTAAAGGATTCATTCACTACTCCCCTGGTCTGCCGACCAGACCTGCCTTTCCGGGAAGGGTTCTGCCTCGCTGGGGCTCAGGGTGAAGGCGCTACCAGGAAACTTCCTAACCTTGTATGGCCCTCAGATTCTTATCAGCTCTTGCTTTGTCATGTGGGTACCCACAAAGTCGCGACGAGAAGCCCGAGGGCGGTCAAAAGAGACTTCAAGGCCTCGGGGAGATTGGTAAAGGCATCAGGAGCGCAGGTAGTATTCTCCTCTGTCCTCCCAGTTGTAGGGAATGACGTCGAAAGAAACAGGCAGCCGCAGCGTATCAATACCTGGCTCCAAGGCTAGCGTCACTGGCAGAATTTGGGGATTTCCAATCATGGGATGGGCTATGCGACACCAGGCCTGCTGGGGTCTGACGAGAGGCAGCGTTCTCAATGGGAGAAAAGTGTTTTTGCTCACCAATTAGCGGGGCTGATGGGAAGGGCTTTAAACTAGGTTTGAAGGGGGCAAGGGATAAAATCGGGCTTACTACTGGTAAGCTATGGGACGGCATGGCAACGTTTGAGGGACGGCGCGCTAGCGAGAGCTTTCGCTCTGCTCCGCGATGTACTGAGTACGCCGGAGCGCATTTGAAATATTTGTACGCTAATGCACGTGCTGTGAGGAATAGAGAGGAGGAACTAGAGGCCTTGGCTCAGTCCCAGAGCTACGGCGTCGTTGGCGTGAGACCTGTTGGGAAGAGTCCTGTGGCTGGAGTGCTGGCATGGACGGTTATAGGCTGCTGCGGAGAGAGAGGCAGGGCAGGCGAGGCGGAGGGGTAGTGCCGTATGCAAAGGAGGGCTTGGACTGTACAGCGCTTGCAGCTGAGGACGACGTGGTTGAGAGCCTGTGCGTAAAGATTAGGGGAAAAGCCAATAAAGCGGAAGTTCTTGCAGGAGTCTACTATGGATCACCCAGGCAGGATGATGACACTGATGTAGTATTCTATAAGGAATCAAGGGCAATCTCTAGATCAGTCGCCCTGTGTCGTCCTTCTGGGCGACTTCAACTTCCCAGCTGCTAACTGGGACTGTCATGGAGCAGACAGGAACAGGCCCAGGAAATTCCTGAAGCCCGCGTTGAAGAGAACTTTTTGAGAGGGGTCCTAAGGGAGCCAACTAGGAAAGGTGCCCTCCTAGCGCTGTTCTTTGTGCATAGAGACGGTCTCGTGGGCGAAGTGATGACCGGTGGCTGTCTTGGGCATAGTGATCAAGAAATGGCTGAGTTTAAGATCTTTGGTGATATGGGAAAAACTGTCCACAGAGCTACTGCCCTGGATTCTGGGAGGGCAGACTTTAGGCTGCTCAAGGTTAGTAAGGTCCCCTGGGAATCCGCTTTCGAGGGTACTGGTGTCCATAAATGGGGGTCACTTTTTAAGAGCCGTTTCTTAAGAGCACAGGAGCGAGCAATTCCAATGTGTACCGGTGTTATGAAGAGCGGCTGAGGGAGCTGGGGTTGTTTAGCCTGGAGAAGAGGAGGCTGAGGGGAGACCTTATCGCTCTCTACAGCTACCTGAAAGGAGGTTGTAGCGAGGTGGGGGTCGGTCTCTTTTCCCAGGTAGCAAGCGATAGGAGGAGAGGAAATGGCCTCAAGTTGCGCCAGGGGAGGTTTAGATTGGATATTAGGAAAAATTTCTTCCCCAAAAGGCTTATCAAGTGTTGGAAGAGGCTGCCCAGGGAAGTGGTTGAGGCACCATGCCTGGAGGTATCTATGAGATGTGTAGGCGTGGCGCCTAGGGCCATGTTTAGTGGTGGGCTTGGCAGTGTTAGGTTAACGGTTGGACTCACTGATCTTAAAGGTCTTTTCCAACGTCTATGATTCTGTGATTCTATGATTTAACTTCAAGGCTGGCCAGTGTGGAGCCAGGGGTTGGACTCGATGATCCTCGTGGGTCGCTTCCAACTCAGGATATGCTGTGATGATGAGATTGCCACTGGCAGGCAGATGATGATAAATCCAAAGTAAAGCACCACGCAAGCTCCTGTGAAGAAAATTAACTCTAGCTCAGCTTTAGCCAGTGCACCAGGACAGCTGCGAGTCGCTGAGCCGGGGTGGGGCCGAAGGGCAGGGTTGCACGGCGCACGTGCCTGTGATGCGCTCTGGCGCCTGTGATGAGTCACAATGGGGGCGGTTATCAGGGGCGCCAGCAGGCAGCGCTGCCCCAGTACGGCCTGGGCCAGCGGTGAGTGCACACGCCGGGGGAGGCTGGGCTGGACGAGGGCCGGGGCAGAAACGTGGGCCCCTGGCAGGGTGGGTTGTCAGTCGGCATCGAGGGTCCAGCCGCTCCCGGGAGCGCCTGGGGCAGGGCGCAGGCCTTGCTGCCTCCCAGCTGTCTCGCACCCTCTCCTACGTGCCGCCAGCTCCTTGCGGCTCCCATCCCTGCTCCCCCTGCCGCCAGCTCCCTCCCTCGCAGCCCCACTGAACCCCTTCTCTCCCTCCTCCTGCAGGCCATGGCTACCATAATATCCCTCATCCGCTTTGTGCTAAGCATCATCCAGCTCCCGCAGATGGTCGGTGATGAGCTGGATGAGGCCACGCACGAGCACATGCAGCAGCGTGCCGAGCAGCTGAGCCAGGAGATGGCTCGGCTGCTGCAGGAGCTGGAGCAGAAGAGCCAGGAGCAGAGGATTCAGGAGCAGAGCGGCTTTTCCTGGGGAGCCCTGCTCTTTGCTGCCTTGCAGCAGTGGCAGTTCTGGGCCATTGCTGGAGTCCTGGTCCTGCTCTTGGGGCTCTGCTGGCGGCTCAGGAAAAGGGGCCGTCAGCCAGCCAGCAGCAGCAAGGAGGGCAGTTCCGGAAAAAAGGTGGCTAAGGAGGAGCAAGAAGAAAAAGCCAGTGTTGCACTGGCTGTGGGCAGAATTTCCGCCAAGCGCCTCCTGGACCTGCCGCAATCGTTCACAATGGTGGAGGAGCTGGCGGATGAACTTCTCCGTATCTGCCGAAAACTTTCCAGGAATAGTTTCATGCCGCGGCTGAAGGCAGCCATCAGGGTGAGCGGCGCCTTAGAAGGCTGGAGTTCCTGTGAGGATGATGCTGTCTACTGCCTGCTTGTGCCTCTGAAGCCCCCCCGTGGACACACCTTCCACCTGGAGCTGGGCACTGCGGAGGAGATGCCGGCAAGGAACTGCAGCCTCCGCGTGGAGCTGAAGTGCGTCTGCACGAGGGAGCGGCTGGTGGGGGACATGCTGTGCTTCCTCCACCACCCCAAGGAGGAGCTGAGGAGAAATCAGGGTCCCAGCCTCCTAGGCACCCTCTGCACCGGCCCCTACCTGGACATGGAGAAAACCACCCGCTGGTTCCAGATATTGATAAAAGCGGCCTGGGTGCTTTTGCCTCAGTCGAGACACTGCCGTCTAACAGTGCTGCCCTCCAGGCGCTCCTGCAAGCTCCGGCTGACAAGCGCTTCCGATAGTACCCTCTTGATTGAGATGGTGTTTGCTGTGCAGCAAGAGGACTCAGACACCTTCCTGAGCATCGAGTAGGCAGAGGCCAGCGTTAGCAGCAGCAGGACGTGGCCAGAGAGCTGTGCTGTGGCAGAGGTGCGGTTCTTCAGGCACAGGGCCCGGCCTGAAGACGCTCCCCGGGGAGCTGGTGCCGCAGAACTGAACATGCCGCCCATGGGGAACACGCTGCTCAACCGGCAGTGGGAATTGCTGCCGCACCTTTCCTCCACAGCAAAAGCACGCTCTGGGGAGTGAGACCGCATGCAGCTGAAGGGGCCAGTACAAGGAGCCTGGCAACAGAGACCCCTGTCGCTACCCGGGCAGCGACTGCCTGCCCTCTTCGAGAGAGTCCAGTCCCTCTGGCAGCTTCACCCTGTGCAGAGATGTCAATAAATCCCTCGGTTAACACACAAACACTGCGTCTGGGAGCGCCTGTGCATCGCTTTGTTGGGGAAGGCAGGCAGAGGGTGCTGACGGCTCAGCTGCCACAGAGTCAGGGGGCATTTTGCAGAAGAGCTGGTGCAGCGGGCTCTGGTTGCAGTGATTTCACTGAGCTTTGGCTTCCCAGGTGTTGTGGGTTAATCCCAGCAGGCAGCTTGACATCACACAGCTGCTCATTCACTTGCCCCCAGTGGGATGGCAGAGAGAATCCGCAGGGTAAAAGTGGGAAAGCTTGTGGGTTGAGAGAGGACAGGTTAGCAGGTAAAGCAAGAGCTACACGCCCAGGCAAAGCAACGTAAAGGATTCATTCACTACTCCCCTGGTCTGCCGACCAGACCTGCCTTTCCGGGAAGGGTTCTGCCTCGCTGGGGCTCAGGGTGAAGGCGCTACCAGGAAACTTCCTAACCTTGTATGGCCCTCAGATTCTTATCAGCTCTTGCTTTGTCATGTGGGTACCCACAAAGTCGCGACGAGAAGCCCGAGGGCGGTCAAAAGAGACTTCAAGGCCTCGGGGAGATTGGTAAAGGCATCAGGAGCGCAGGTAGTATTCTCCTCTGTCCTCCCAGTTGTAGGGAATGACGTCGAAAGAAACAGGCAGCCGCAGCGTATCAATACCTGGCTCCAAGGCTAGCGTCACTGGCAGAATTTGGGGTTTTCCAATCATGGGATGGGCTATGCGACACCAGGCCTGCTGGGGTCTGACGAGAGGCAGCGTTCTCAATGGGAGAAAAGTGTTTTTGCTCACCAATTAGCGGGGCTGATGGGAAGGGCTTTAAACTAGGTTTGAAGGGGGCAAGGGATAAAATCGGGCTTACTAGTGGTAAGCTATGGGACGGCATGGCAACGTTTGAGGGACGGCGCGCTAGCGAGAGCTTTCGCTCTGCTCCGCGATGTACTGAGTACGCCGGAGCGCATTTGAAATATTTGTACGCTAATGCACGTGCTGTGAGGAATAGAGAGGAGGAACTAGAGGCCTTGGCTCAGTCCCAGAGCTACGGCGTCGTTGGCATAAGTGAGACCTGTTGGGAAGAGTCCTGTGGCTGGAGTGCTGGCATGGACGGTTATAGGCTGCTGCGGAGAGAGAGGCAGGGCAGGCGAGGCGGAGGGGTAGTGCCGTATGCAAAGGAGGGCTTGGACTGTACAGCGCTTGCAGCTGAGGATGACGTGGTTGAGAGCCTGTGCGTAAAGACTAGGGGAAAAGCCAATAAAGCGGAAGTTCTTGCAGGAGTCTACTATGGATCACCCAGGCAGGATGATGACACTGATGTAGTATTCTATAAGGAATCAAGGGCAATCTCTAGATCAGTCGCCCTGTGTCGTCCTTCTGGGCGACTTCAACTTCCCAGCTGCTAACTGGGACTGTCATGGAGCAGACAGGAACAGGCCCAGGAAATTCCTGAAGCCCGCGTTGAAGAGAACTTTTTGAGAGGGGTCCTAAGGGAGCCAACTAGGAAAGGTGCCCTCCTAGCGCTGTTCTTTGTGCATAGAGACGGTCTCGTGGGCGAAGTGATGACCGGTGGCTGTCTTGGGCATAGTGATCAAGAAATGGCTGAGTTTAAGATCTTTGGTGATATGGGAAAAACTGTCCACAGAGCTACTGCCCTGGATTCTGGGAGGGCAGACTTTAGGCTGCTCAAGGTTAGTAAGGTCCCCTGGGAATCCGCTTTCGAGGGTACTGGTGTCCATAAATGGGGGTCACTTTTTAAGAGCCGTTTCTTAAGAGCACAGGAGCGAGCAATTCCAATGTGTACCGGTGTTATGAAGAGCGGCTGAGGGAGCTGGGGTTGTTTAGCCTGGAGAAGAGGAGGCTGAGGGGAGACCTTATCGCTCTCTACAGCTACCTGAAAGGAGGTTGTAGCGAGGTGGGGGTCGGTCTCTTTTCCCAGGTAGCAAGCGATAGGAGGAGAGGAAATGGCCTCAAGTTGCGCCAGGGGAGGTTTAGATTGGATATTAGGAAAAATTTCTTCCCCAAAAGGCTTATCAAGTGTTGGAAGAGGCTGCCCAGGGAAGTGGTTGAGGCACCATGCCTGGAGGTATCTATGAGATGTGTAGACGTGGCGCCTAGGGCCATGTTTAGTGGTGGGCTTGGCAGTGTTAGGTTAACGGTTGGACTCACTGATCTTAAAGGTCTTTTCCAACGTCTATGATTCTGTGATTCTATGATTTAACTTCAAGGCTGGCCAGTGTGGAGCCAGGGGTTGGACTCTATGATCCTCGTGGGTCGCTTCCAACTCAGGATATGCTGTGATGATGAGATTGCCACTGGCAGGCAGATGATGATAAATCCAAAGTAAAGCACCACGCAAGCTCCTGTGAAGAAAATTAACTCTAGCTCAGCTTTAGCCAGTGCACCAGGACAGCTGCGAGTCGCTGAGCCGGGGTGGGGCCGAAGGGCAGGGTTGCACGGCGCACGTGCCTGTGATGCGCTCTGGCGCCTGTGATGAGTCACAATGGGGGCGGTTATCAGGGGCGCCAGCAGGCAGCGCTGCCCCAGTACGGCCTGGGCCAGCGGTGAGTGCACACGCCGGGGGAGGCTGGGCTGGACGAGGGCCGGGGCAGAAACGTGGGCCCCTGGCAGGGTGGGTTGTCAGTCGGCATCGAGGGTCCAGCCGCTCCCGGGAGCGCCTGGGGCAGGGCGCAGGCCTTGCTGCCTCCCAGCTGTCTCGCACCCTCTCCTACGTGCCGCCAGCTCCTTGCGGCTCCCATCCCTGCTCCCCCTGCCGCCAGCTCCCTCCCTCGCAGCCCCACTGAACCCCTTCTCTCCCTCCTCCTGCAGGCCATGGCTACCATAATATCCCTCATCCGCTTTGTGCTAAGCATCATCCAGCTCCCGCAGATGGTCGGTGATGAGCTGGATGAGGCCACGCACGAGCACATGCAGCAGCGTGCCGAGCAGCTGAGCCAGGAGATGGCTCGGCTGCTGCAGGAGCTGGAGCAGAAGAGCCAGGAGCAGAGGATTCAGGAGCAGAGCGGCTTTTCCTGGGGAGCCCTGCTCTTTGCTGCCTTGCAGCAGTGGCAGTTCTGGGCCATTGCTGGAGTCCTGGTCCTGCTCTTGGGGCTCTGCTGGCGGCTCAGGAAAAGGGGCCGTCAGCCAGCCAGCAGCAGCAAGGAGGGCAGTTCCGGAAAAAAGGTGGCTAAGGAGGAGCAAGAAGAAAAAGCCAGTGTTGCACTGGCTGTGGGCAGAATTTCCGCCAAGCGCCTCCTGGACCTGCCGCAATCGTTCACAATGGTGGAGGAGCTGGCGGATGAACTTCTCCGTATCTGCCGAAAACTTTCCAGGAATAGTTTCATGCCGCGGCTGAAGGCAGCCATCAGGGTGAGCGGCGCCTTAGAAGGCTGGAGTTCCTGTGAGGATGATGCTGTCTACTGCCTGCTTGTGCCTCTGAAGCCCCCCCGTGGACACACCTTCCACCTGGAGCTGGGCACTGCGGAGGAGATGCCGGCAAGGAACTGCAGCCTCCGCGTGGAGCTGAAGTGCGTCTGCACGAGGGAGCGGCTGGTGGGGGACATGCTGTGCTTCCTCCACCACCCCAAGGAGGAGCTGAGGAGAAATCAGGGTCCCAGCCTCCTAGGCACCCTCTGCACCGGCCCCTACCTGGACATGGAGAAAACCACCCGCTGGTTCCAGATATTGATAAAAGCGGCCTGGGTGCTTTTGCCTCAGTCGAGACACTGCCGTCTAACAGTGCTGCCCTCCAGGCGCTCCTGCAAGCTCCGGCTGACAAGCGCTTCCGATAGTACCCTCTTGATTGAGATGGTGTTTGCTGTGCAGCAAGAGGACTCAGACACCTTCCTGAGCATCGAGTAGGCAGAGGCCAGCGTTAGCAGCAGCAGGACGTGGCCAGAGAGCTGTGCTGTGGCAGAGGTGCGGTTCTTCAGGCACAGGGCCCGGCCTGAAGACGCTCCCCGGGGAGCTGGTGCCGCAGAACTGAACATGCCGCCCATGGGGAACACGCTGCTCAACCGGCAGTGGGAATTGCTGCCGCACCTTTCCTCCACAGCAAAAGCACGCTCTGGGGAGTGAGACCGCATGCAGCTGAAGGGGCCAGTACAAGGAGCCTGGCAACAGAGACCCCCGTCGCTACCCGGGCAGCGACTGCCTGCCCTCTTCGAGAGAGTCCAGTCCCTCTGGCAGCTTCACCCTGTGCAGAGATGTCAATAAATCCCTCGGTTAACACACAAACACTGCGTCTGGGAGCGCCTGTGCATCGCTTTGTTGGGGAAGGCAGGCAGAGGGTGCTGACGGCTCAGCTGCCACAGAGTCGGGGGGCATTTTGCAGAAGAGCTGGTGCAGCGGGCTCTGGTTGCAGTGATTTCACTGAGCTTTGGCTTCCCAGGTGTTGTGGGTTAATCCCAGCAGGCAGCTTGACATCACACAGCTGCTCATTCACTTGCCCCCAGTGGGATGGCAGAGAGAATCCGCAGGGTAAAAGTGGGAAAGCTTGTGGGTTGAGAGAGGACAGGTTAGCAGGTAAAGCAAGAGCTACACGCCCAGGCAAAGCAACGTAAAGGATTCATTCACTACTCCCCTGGTCTGCCGACCAGACCTGCCTTTCCGGGAAGGGTTCTGCCTCGCTGGGGCTCAGGGTGAAGGCGCTACCAGGAAACTTCCTAACCTTGTATGGCCCTCAGATTCTTATCAGCTCTTGCTTTGTCATGTGGGTACCCACAAAGTCGCGACGAGAAGCCCGAGGGCGGTCAAAAGAGACTTCAAGGCCTCGGGGAGATTGGTAAAGGCATCAGGAGCGCAGGTAGTATTCTCCTCTGTCCTCCCAGTTGTAGGGAATGACGTCGAAAGAAACAGGCAGCCGCAGCGTATCAATACCTGGCTCCAAGGCTAGCGTCACTGGCAGAATTTGGGGTTTTCCAATCATGGGATGGGCTATGCGACACCAGGCCTGCTGGGGTCTGACGAGAGGCAGCGTTCTCAATGGGAGAAAAGTGTTTTTGCTCACCAATTAGCGGGGCTGATGGGAAGGGCTTTAAACTAGGTTTGAAGGGGGCAAGGGATAAAATCGGGCTTACTAGTGGTAAGCTATGGGACGGCATGGCAACGTTTGAGGGATGGCGCGCTAGCGAGAGCTTTCGCTCTGCTCCGCGATGTACTGAGTACGCCGGAGCGCATTAGAAATATTTGTACGCTAATGCACGTGCTGTGAGGAATAGAGAGGAGGAACTAGAGGCCTTGGCTCAGTCCCAGAGCTACGGCGTCGTTGGCGTAAGTGAGACCTGTTGGGAAGAGTCCTGTGGCTGGAGTGCTGGCATGGACGGTTATAGGCTGCTGCGGAGAGAGAGGCAGGGCAGGCGAGGCGGAGGGGTAGTGCCGTATGCAAAGGAGGGCTTGGACTGTACAGCGCTTGCAGCTGAGGACGACGTGGTTGAGAGCCTGTGCGTAAAGACTAGGGGAAAAGCCAATAAAGCGGAAGTTCTTGCAGGAGTCTACTATGGATCACCCAGGCAGGATGATGACACTGATGTAGTATTCTATAAGGAATCAAGGACAATCTCTAGATCAGTCGCCCTGTGTCGTCCTTCTGGGCGACTTCAACTTCCCAGCTGCTAACTGGGACTGTCATGGAGCAGACAGGAACAGGCCCAGGAAATTCCTGAAGCCCGCGTTGAAGAGAACTTTTTGAGAGGGGTCCTAAGGGAGCCAACTAGGAAAGGTGCCCTCCTAGCGCTGTTCTTTGTGCATAGAGACGGTCTCGTGGGCGAAGTGATGACCGGTGGCTGTCTTGGGCATAGTGATCAAGAAATGGCTGAGTTTAAGATCTTTGGTGATATGGGAAAAACTGTCCACAGAGCTACTGCCCTGGATTCTGGGAGGGCAGACTTTAGGCTGCTCAAGAAACTAGTTAGTGAGGTCCCCTGGGAATCCGCTTTCGAGGGTACTGGTGTCCATAAATGGGGGTCACTTTTTAAGAGCCGTTTCTTAAGAGCACAGGAGCGAGCAATTCCAATGTGTACCGGTGTTATGAAGAGCGGCTGAGGGAGCTGGGGTTGTTTAGCCTGGAGAAGAGGAGGCTGAGGGGAGACCTTATCGCTCTCTACAGCTACCTGAAAGGAGGTTGTAGCGAGGTGGGGGTCGGTCTCTTTTCCCAGGTAGCAAGCGATAGGAGGAGAGGAAATGGCCTCAAGTTGCGCCAGGGGAGGTTTAGATTGGATATTAGGAAAAATTTCTTCCCCAAAAGGCTTATCAAGTGTTGGAAGAGGCTGCCCAGGGAAGTGGTTGAGGCACCATGCCTGGAGGTATCTATGAGATGTGTAGGCGTGGCGCCTAGGGCCATGTTTAGTGGTGGGCTTGGCAGTGTTAGGTTAACGGTTGGACTCACTGATCTTAGAGGTCTTTTCCAACGTCTATGATTCTGTGATTCTATGATTTAACTTCAAGGCTGGCCAGTGTGGAGCCAGGGGTTGGACTCGATGATCCTCGTGGGTCGCTTCCAACTCAGGATATGCTGTGATGATGAGATTGCCACTGGCAGGCAGATGATGATAAATCCAAAGTAAAGCACCACGCAAGCTCCTGTGAAGAAAATTAACTCTAGCTCAGCTTTAGCCAGTGCACCAGGACAGCTGCGAGTCGCTGAGCCGGGGTGGGGCCGAAGGGCAGGGTTGCACGGCGCACGTGCCTGTGATGCGCTCTGGCGCCTGTGATGAGTCACAATGGGGGCGGTTATCAGGGGCGCCAGCAGGCAGCGCTGCCCCAGTACGGCCTGGGCCAGCGGTGAGTGCACACGCCGGGGGAGGCTGGGCTGGACGAGGGCCGGGGCAGAAACGTGGGCCCCTGGCAGGGTGGGTTGTCAGTCGGCATCGAGGGTCCAGCCGCTCCCGGGAGCGCCTGGGGCAGGGCGCAGGCCTTGCTGCCTCCCAGCTGTCTCGCACCCTCTCCTACGTGCCGCCAGCTCCTTGCGGCTCCCATCCCTGCTCCCCCTGCCGCCAGCTCCCTCCCTCGCAGCCCCACTGAACCCCTTCTCTCCCTCCTCCTGCAGGCCATGGCTACCATAATATCCCTCATCCGCTTTGTGCTAAGCATCATCCAGCTCCCGCAGATGGTCGGTGATGAGCTGGATGAGGCCACGCACGAGCACATGCAGCAGCGTGCCGAGCAGCTGAGCCAGGAGATGGCTCGGCTGCTGCAGGAGCTGGAGCAGAAGAGCCAGGAGCAGAGGATTCAGGAGCAGAGCGGCTTTTCCTGGGGAGCCCTGCTCTTTGCTGCCTTGCAGCAGTGGCAGTTCTGGGCCATTGCTGGAGTCCTGGTCCTGCTCTTGGGGCTCTGCTGGCGGCTCAGGAAAAGGGGCCGTCAGCCAGCCAGCAGCAGCAAGGAGGGCAGTTCCGGAAAAAAGGTGGCTAAGGAGGAGCAAGAAGAAAAAGCCAGTGTTGCACTGGCTGTGGGCAGAATTTCCGCCAAGCGCCTCCTGGACCTGCCGCAATCGTTCACAATGGTGGAGGAGCTGGCGGATGAACTTCTCCGTATCTGCCGAAAACTTTCCAGGAATAGTTTCATGCCGCGGCTGAAGGCAGCCATCAGGGTGAGCGGCGCCTTAGAAGGCTGGAGTTCCTGTGAGGATGATGCTGTCTACTGCCTGCTTGTGCCTCTGAAGCCCCCCCGTGGACACACCTTCCACCTGGAGCTGGGCACTGCGGAGGAGATGCCGGCAAGGAACTGCAGCCTCCGCGTGGAGCTGAAGTGCGTCTGCACGAGGGAGCGGCTGGTGGGGGACATGCTGTGCTTCCTCCACCACCCCAAGGAGGAGCTGAGGAGAAATCAGGGTCCCAGCCTCCTAGGCACCCTCTGCACCGGCCCCTACCTGGACATGGAGAAAACCACCCGCTGGTTCCAGATATTGATAAAAGCGGCCTGGGTGCTTTTGCCTCAGTCGAGACACTGCCGTCTAACAGTGCTGCCCTCCAGGCGCTCCTGCAAGCTCCGGCTGACAAGCGCTTCCGATAGTACCCTCTTGATTGAGATGGTATTTGGTGTGCAGCAAGAGGACTCAGACACCTTCCTGAGCATCGAGTAGGCAGAGGCCAGCGTTAGCAGCAGCAGGACGTGGCCAGAGAGCTGTGCTGTGGCAGAGGTGCGGTTCTTCAGGCACAGGGCCCGGCCTGAAGACGCTCCCCGGGGAGCTGGTGCCACAGAACTGAACATGCCGCCCATGGGGAACACGCTGCTCAACCGGCAGTGGGAATTGCTGCCGCACCTTTCCTCCACAGCAAAAGCACGCTCTGGGGAGTGAGACCGCATGCAGCTGAAGGGGCCAGTACAAGGAGCCTGGCAACAGAGACCCCCGTCGCTACCCGGGCAGCGACTGCCTGCCCTCTTCGAGAGAGTCCAGTCCCTCTGGCAGCTTCACCCTGTGCAGAGATGTCAATAAATCCCTCGGTTAACACACAAACACTGCGTCTGGGAGCGCCTGTGCATCGCTTTGTTGGGGAAGGCAGGCAGAGGGTGCTGACGGCTCAGCTGCCACAGAGTCAGGGGGCATTTTGCAGAAGAGCTGGTGCAGCGGGCTCTGGTTGCAGTGATTTCACTGAGCTTTGGCTTCCCAGGTGTTGTGGGTTAATCCCAGCAGGCAGCTTGACATCACACAGCTGCTCATTCACTTGCCCCCAGTGGGATGGCAGAGAGAATCCGCAGGGTAAAAGTGGGAAAGCTTGTGGGTTGAGAGAGGACAGGTTAGCAGGTAAAGCAAGAGCTACACGCCCAGGCAAAGCAACGTAAAGGATTCATTCACTACTCCCCTGGTCTGCCGACCAGACCTGCCTTTCCGGGAAGGGTTCTGCCTCGCTGGGGCTCAGGTTGAAGGCGCTACCAGGAAACTTCCTAACCTTGTATGGCCCTCAGATTCTTATCAGCTCTTGCTTTGTCATGTGGGTACCCACAAAGTCGCGACGAGAAGCCCGAGGGCGGTCAAAAGAGACTTCAAGGCCTCGGGGAGATTGGTAAAGGCATCAGGAGCGCAGGTAGTATTCTCCTCTGTCCTCCCAGTTGTAGGGAATGACGTCGAAAGAAACAGGCAGCCGCAGCGTATCAATACCTGGCTCCAAGGCTAGCGTCACTGGCAGAATTTGGGGTTTTCCAATCATGGGATGGGCTATGCGACACCAGGCCTGCTGGGGTCTGACGAGAGGCAGCGTTCTCAATGGGAGAAAAGTGTTTTTGCTCACCAATTAGCGGGGCTGATGGGAAGGGCTTTAAACTAGGTTTGAAGGGGGCAAGGGATAAAATCGGGCTTACTAGTGGTAAGCTATGGGACGGCATGGCAACGTTTGAGGGACGGCGCGCTAGCGAGAGCTTTCGCTCTGCTCCGCGATGTACTGAGTACGCCGGAGCGCATTTGAAATATTTGTACGCTAATGCACGTGCTGTGAGGAATAGAGAGGAGGAACTAGAGGCCTTGGCTCAGTCCCAGAGCTACGGCGTCGTTGGCATAAGTGAGACCTGTTGGGAAGAGTCCTGTGGCTGGAGTGCTGGCATGGACGGTTATAGGCTGCTGCGGAGAGAGAGGCAGGGCAGGCGAGGCGGAGGGGTAGTGCCGTATGCAAAGGAGGGCTTGGACTGTACAGCGCTTGCAGCTGAGGACGACGTGGTTGAGAGCCTGTGCGTAAAGATCAGGGGAAAAGCCAATAAAGCGGAAGTTCTTGCAGGAGTCTACTATGGATCACCCAGGCAGGATGATGACACTGATGTAGTATTCTATAAGGAATCAAGGGCAATCTCTAGATCAGTCGCCCTGTGTCGTCCTTCTGGGCGACTTCAACTTCCCAGCTGCTAACTGGGACTGTCATGGAGCAGACAGGAACAGGCCCAGGAAATTCCTGAAGCCCGCGTTGAAGAGAACTTTTTGAGAGGGGTCCTAAGGGAGCCAACTAGGAAAGGTGCCCTCCTAGCGCTGTTCTTTGTGCATAGAGACGGTCTCGTGGGCGAAGTGATGACCGGTGGCTGTCTTGGGCCTAGTGATCAAGAAATGGCTGAGTTTAAGATCTTTGGTGATATGGGAAAAACTGTCCACAGAGCTACTGCCCTGGATTCTGGGAGGGCAGACTTTAGGCTGCTCAAGGTTAGTAAGGTCCCCTGGGAATCCGCTTTCGAGGGTACTGGTGTCCATAAATGGGGGTCACTTTTTAAGAGCCGTTTCTTAAGAGCACAGGAGCGAGCAATTCCAATGTGTACCGGTGTTATGAAGAGCGGCTGAGGGAGCTGGGGTTGTTTAGCCTGGAGAAGAGGAGGCTGAGGGGAGACCTTATCGCTCTCTACAGCTACCTGAAAGGAGGTTGTAGCGAGGTGGGGGTCGGTCTCTTTTCCCAGGTAGCAAGCGATAGGAGGAGAGGAAATGGCCTCAAGTTGCGCCAGGGGAGGTTTAGATTGGATATTAGGAAAAATTTCTTCCCCAAAAGGCTTATCAAGTGTTGGAAGAGGCTGCCCAGGGAAGTGGTTGAGGCACCATGCCTGGAGGTATCTATGAGATGTGTAGACGTGGCGCCTAGGGCCGTGTTTAGTGGTGGGCTTGGCAGTGTTAGGTTAACGGTTGGACTCACTGATCTTAAAGGTCTTTTCCAACGTCTATGATTCTGTGATTCTATGATTTAACTTCAAGGCTGGCCAGTGTGGAGCCAGGGGTTGGACTCGATGATCCTCGTGGGTCGCTTCCAACTCAGGATATGCTGTGATGATGAGATTGCCACTGGCAGGCAGATGATGATAAATCCAAAGTAAAGCACCACGCAAGCTCCTGTGAAGAAAATTAACTCTAGCTCAGCTTTAGCCAGTGCACCAGGACAGCTGCGAGTCGCTGAGCCGGGGTGGGGCCGAAGGGCAGGGTTGCACGGCGCACGTGCCTGTGATGCGCTCTGGCGCCTGTGATGAGTCACAATGGGGGCAGTTATCAGGGGCGCCAGCAGGCAGCGCTGCCCCAGTACGGCCTGGGCCAGCGGTGAGTGCACACGCCGGGGGAGGCTGGGCTGGACGAGGGCCGGGGCAGAAACGTGGGCCCCTGGCAGGGTGGGTTGTCAGTCGGCATCGAGGGTCCAGCCGCTCCCGGGAGCGCCTGGGGCAGGGCGCAGGCCTTGCTGCCTCCCAGCTGTCTCGCACCCTCTCCTACGTGCCGCCAGCTCCTTGCGGCTCCCATCCCTGCTCCCCCTGCCGCCAGCTCCCTCCCTCGCAGCCCCACTGAACCCCTTCTCTCCCTCCTCCTGCAGGCCATGGCTACCATAATATCCCTCATCCGCTTTGTGCTAAGCATCATCCAGCTCCCGCAGATGGTCGGTGATGAGCTGGATGAGGCCACGCACGAGCACATGCAGCAGCGTGCCGAGCAGCTGAGCCAGGAGATGGCTCGGCTGCTGCAGGAGCTGGAGCAGAAGAGCCAGGAGCAGAGGATTCAGGAGCAGAGCGGCTTTTCCTGGGGAGCCCTGCTCTTTGCTGCCTTGCAGCAGTGGCAGTTCTGGGCCATTGCTGGAGTCCTGGTCCTGCTCTTGGGGCTCTGCTGGCGGCTCAGGAAAAGGGGCCGTCAGCCAGCCAGCAGCAGCAAGGAGGGCAGTTCCGGAAAAAAGGTGGCTAAGGAGGAGCAAGAAGAAAAAGCCAGTGTTGCACTGGCTGTGGGCAGAATTTCCGCCAAGCGCCTCCTGGACCTGCCGCAATCGTTCACAATGGTGGAGGAGCTGGCGGATGAACTTCTCCGTATCTGCCGAAAACTTTCCAGGAATAGTTTCATGCCGCGGCTGAAGGCAGCCATCAGGGTGAGCGGCGCCTTAGAAGGCTGGAGTTCCTGTGAGGATGATGCTGTCTACTGCCTGCTTGTGCCTCTGAAGCCCCCCCGTGGACACACCTTCCACCTGGAGCTGGGCACTGCGGAGGAGATGCCGGCAAGGAACTGCAGCCTCCGCGTGGAGCTGAAGTGCGTCTGCACGAGGGAGCGGCTGGTGGGGGACATGCTGTGCTTCCTCCACCACCCCAAGGAGGAGCTGAGGAGAAATCAGGGTCCCAGCCTCCTAGGCACCCTCTGCACCGGCCCCTACCTGGACATGGAGAAAACCACCCGCTGGTTCCAGATATTGATAAAAGCGGCCTGGGTGCTTTTGCCTCAGTCGAGACACTGCCGTCTAACAGTGCTGCCCTCCAGGCGCTCCTGCAAGCTCCGGCTGACAAGCGCTTCCGATAGTACCCTCTTGATTGAGATGGTGTTTGCTGTGCAGCAAGAGGACTCAGACACCTTCCTGAGCATCGAGTAGGCAGAGGCCAGCGTTAGCAGCAGCAGGACGTGGCCAGAGAGCTGTGCTGTGGCAGAGGTGCGGTTCTTCAGGCACAGGGCCCGGCCTGAAGACGCTCCCCGGGGAGCTGGTGCCGCAGAACTGAACATGCCGCCCATGGGGAACACGCTGCTCAACCGGCAGTGGGAATTGCTGCCGCACCTTTCCTCCACAGCAAAAGCACGCTCTGGGGAGTGAGACCGCATGCAGCTGAAGGGGCCAGTACAAGGAGCCTGGCAACAGAGACCCCCGTCGCTACCCGGGCAGCGACTGCCTGCCCTCTTCGAGAGAGTCCAGTCCCTCTGGCAGCTTCACCCTGTGCAGAGATGTCAATAAATCCCTCGGTTAACACACAAACACTGCGTCTGGGAGCGCCTGTGCATCGCTTTGTTGGGGAAGGCAGGCAGAGGGTGCTGACGGCTCAGCTGCCACAGAGTCAGGGGGCATTTTGCAGAAGAGCTGGTGCAGCGGGCTCTGGTTGCAGTGATTTCACTGAGCTTTGGCTTCCCAGGTGTTGTGGGTTAATCCCAGCAGGCAGCTTGACATCACACAGCTGCTCATTCACTTGCCCCCAGTGGGATGGCAGAGAGAATCCGCAGGGTAAAAGTGGGAAAGCTTGTGGGTTGAGAGAGGACAGGTTAGCAGGTAAAGCAAGAGCTACACGCCCAGGCAAAGCAACGTAAAGGATTCATTCACTACTCCCCTGGTCTGCCGACCAGACCTGCCTTTCCGGGAAGGGTTCTGCCTCGCTGGGGCTCAGGGTGAAGGCGCTACCAGGAAACTTCCTAACCTTGTATGGCCCTCAGATTCTTATCAGCTCTTGCTTTGTCATGTGGGTACCCACAAAGTCGCGACGAGAAGCCCGAGGGCGGTCAAAAGAGACTTCAAGGCCTCGGGGAGATTGGTAAAGGCATCAGGAGCGCAGGTAGTATTCTCCTCTGTCCTCCCAGTTGTAGGGAATGACGTCGAAAGAAACAGGCAGCCGCAGCGTATCAATACCTGGCTCCAAGGCTAGCGTCACTGGCAGAATTTGGGCTTTTCCAATCATGGGATGGGCTATGCGACACCAGGCCTGCTGGGGTCTGACGAGAGGCAGCGTTCTCAATGGGAGAAAAGTGTTTTTGCTCACCAATTAGCGGGGCTGATGGGAAGGGCTTTAAACTAGGTTTGAAGGGGGCAAGGGATAAAATCGGGCTTACTAGTGGTAAGCTATGGGACGGCATGGCAACGTTTGAGGGATGGCGCGCTAGCGAGAGCTTTCGCTCTGCTCCGCGATGTACTGAGTACGCCGGAGCGCATTAGAAATATTTGTACGCTAATGCACGTGCTGTGAGGAATAGAGAGGAGGAACTAGAGGCCTTGGCTCAGTCCCAGAGCTACGGCGTCGTTGGCGTAAGTGAGACCTGTTGGGAAGAGTCCTGTGGCTGGAGTGCTGGCATGGACGGTTATAGGCTGCTGCGGAGAGAGAGGCAGGGCAGGCGAGGCGGAGGGGTAGTGCCGTATGCAAAGGAGGGCTTGGACTGTACAGCGCTTGCAGCTGAGGACGACGTGGTTGAGAGCCTGTGCGTAAAGACTAGGGGAAAAGCCAATAAAGCGGAAGTTCTTGCAGGAGTCTACTATGGATCACCCAGGCAGGATGATGACACTGATGTAGTATTCTATAAGGAATTAAGGACAATCTCTAGATCAGTCGCCCTGTGTCGTCCTTCTGGGCGACTTCAACTTCCCAGCTGCTAACTGGGACTGTCATGGAGCAGACAGGAACAGGCCCAGGAAATTCCTGAAGCCCGCGTTGAAGAGAACTTTTTGAGAGGGGTCCTAAGGGAGCCAACTAGGAAAGGTGCCCTCCTAGCGCTGTTCTTTGTGCATAGAGACGGTCTCGTGGGCGAAGTGATGACCGGTGGCTGTCTTGGGCATAGTGATCAAGAAATGGCTGAGTTTAAGATCTTTGGTGATATGGGAAAAACTGTCCACAGAGCTACTGCCCTGGATTCTGGGAGGGCAGACTTTAGGCTGCTCAAGAAACTAGTTAGTGAGGTCCCCTGGGAATCCGCTTTCGAGGGTACTGGTGTCCATAAATGGGGGTCACTTTTTAAGAGCCGTTTCTTAAGAGCACAGGAGCGAGCAATTCCAATGTGTACCGGTGTTATGAAGAGCGGCTGAGGGAGCTGGGGTTGTTTAGCCTGGAGAAGAGGAGGCTGAGGGGAGACCTTATCGCTCTCTACAGCTACCTGAAAGGAGGTTGTAGCGAGGTGGGGGTCGGTCTCTTTTCCCAGGTAGCAAGCGATAGGAGGAGAGGAAATGGCCTCAAGTTGCGCCAGGGGAGGTTTAGATTGGATATTAGGAAAAATTTCTTCCCCAAAAGGCTTATCAAGTGTTGGAAGAGGCTGCCCAGGGAAGTGGTTGAGGCACCATGCCTGGAGGTATCTATGAGATGTGTAGGCGTGGCGCCTAGGGCCATGTTTAGTGGTGGGCTTGGCAGTGTTAGGTTAACGGTTGGACTCACTGATCTTAGAGGTCTTTTCCAACGTCTATGATTCTGTGATTCTATGATTTAACTTCAAGGCTGGCCAGTGTGGAGCCAGGGGTTGGACTCGATGATCCTCGTGGGTCGCTTCCAACTCAGGATATGCTGTGATGATGAGATTGCCACTGGCAGGCAGA
Organism: Platalea leucorodia; assembly: GCF_965183815.1. NCBI lineage: Eukaryota > Metazoa > Chordata > Aves > Pelecaniformes > Threskiornithidae > Platalea > Platalea leucorodia. The sequence continues at coordinate 47,309 of NW_028121277.1, forward strand.
TGATGATAAATCCAAAGTAAAGCACCACGCAAGCTCCTGTGAAGAAAATTAACTCTAGCTCAGCTTTAGCCAGTGCACCAGGACAGCTGCGAGTCGCTGAGCCGGGGTGGGGCCGAAGGGCAGGGTTGCACGGCGCACGTGCCTGTGATGCGCTCTGGCGCCTGTGATGAGTCACAATGGGGGCGGTTATCAGGGGCGCCAGCAGGCAGCGCTGCCCCAGTACGGCCTGGGCCAGCGGTGAGTGCACACGCCGGGGGAGGCTGGGCTGGACGAGGGCCGGGGCAGAAACGTGGGCCCCTGGCAGGGTGGGTTGTCAGTCGGCATCGAGGGTCCAGCCGCTCCCGGGAGCGCCTGGGGCAGGGCGCAGGCCTTGCTGCCTCCCAGCTGTCTCGCACCCTCTCCTACGTGCCGCCAGCTCCTTGCGGCTCCCATCCCTGCTCCCCCTGCCGCCAGCTCCCTCCCTCGCAGCCCCACTGAACCCCTTCTCTCCCTCCTCCTGCAGGCCATGGCTACCATAATATCCCTCATCCGCTTTGTGCTAAGCATCATCCAGCTCCCGCAGATGGTCGGTGATGAGCTGGATGAGGCCACGCACGAGCACATGCAGCAGCGTGCCGAGCAGCTGAGCCAGGAGATGGCTCGGCTGCTGCAGGAGCTGGAGCAGAAGAGCCAGGAGCAGAGGATTCAGGAGCAGAGCGGCTTTTCCTGGGGAGCCCTGCTCTTTGCTGCCTTGCAGCAGTGGCAGTTCTGGGCCATTGCTGGAGTCCTGGTCCTGCTCTTGGGGCTCTGCTGGCGGCTCAGGAAAAGGGGCCGTCAGCCAGCCAGCAGCAGCAAGGAGGGCAGTTCCGGAAAAAAGGTGGCTAAGGAGGAGCAAGAAGAAAAAGCCAGTGTTGCACTGGCTGTGGGCAGAATTTCCGCCAAGCGCCTCCTGGACCTGCCGCAATCGTTCACAATGGTGGAGGAGCTGGCGGATGAACTTCTCCGTATCTGCCGAAAACTTTCCAGGAATAGTTTCATGCCGCGGCTGAAGGCAGCCATCAGGGTGAGCGGCGCCTTAGAAGGCTGGAGTTCCTGTGAGGATGATGCTGTCTACTGCCTGCTTGTGCCTCTGAAGCCCCCCCGTGGACACACCTTCCACCTGGAGCTGGGCACTGCGGAGGAGATGCCGGCAAGGAACTGCAGCCTCCGCGTGGAGCTGAAGTGCGTCTGCACGAGGGAGCGGCTGGTGGGGGACATGCTGTGCTTCCTCCACCACCCCAAGGAGGAGCTGAGGAGAAATCAGGGTCCCAGCCTCCTAGGCACCCTCTGCACCGGCCCCTACCTGGACATGGAGAAAACCACCCGCTGGTTCCAGATATTGATAAAAGCGGCCTGGGTGCTTTTGCCTCAGTCGAGACACTGCCGTCTAACAGTGCTGCCCTCCAGGCGCTCCTGCAAGCTCCGGCTGACAAGCGCTTCCGATAGTACCCTCTTGATTGAGATGGTATTTGGTGTGCAGCAAGAGGACTCAGACACCTTCCTGAGCATCGAGTAGGCAGAGGCCAGCGTTAGCAGCAGCAGGACGTGGCCAGAGAGCTGTGCTGTGGCAGAGGTGCGGTTCTTCAGGCACAGGGCCCGGCCTGAAGACGCTCCCCGGGGAGCTGGTGCCGCAGAACTGAACATGCCGCCCATGGGGAACACGCTGCTCAACCGGCAGTGGGAATTGCTGCCGCACCTTTCCTCCACAGCAAAAGCACGCTCTGGGGAGTGAGACCGCATGCAGCTGAAGGGGCCAGTACAAGGAGCCTGGCAACAGAGACCCCCGTCGCTACCCGGGCAGCGACTGCCTGCCCTCTTCGAGAGAGTCCAGTCCCTCTGGCAGCTTCACCCTGTGCAGAGATGTCAATAAATCCCTCGGTTAACACACAAACACTGCGTCTGGGAGCGCCTGTGCATCGCTTTGTTGGGGAAGGCAGGCAGAGGGTGCTGACGGCTCAGCTGCCACAGAGTCGGGGGGCATTTTGCAGAAGAGCTGGTGCAGCGGGCTCTGGTTGCAGTGATTTCACTGAGCTTTGGCTTCCCAGGTGTTGTGGGTTAATCCCAGCAGGCAGCTTGACATCACACAGCTGCTCATTCACTTGCCCCCAGTGGGATGGCAGAGAGAATCCGCAGGGTAAAAGTGGGAAAGCTTGTGGGTTGAGAGAGGACAGGTTAGCAGGTAAAGCAAGAGCTACACGCCCAGGCAAAGCAACGTAAAGGATTCATTCACTACTCCCCTGGTCTGCCGACCAGACCTGCCTTTCCGGGAAGGGTTCTGCCTCGCTGGGGCTCAGGTTGAAGGCGCTACCAGGAAACTTCCTAACCTTGTATGGCCCTCAGATTCTTATCAGCTCTTGCTTTGTCATGTGGGTACCCACAAAGTCGCGACGAGAAGCCCGAGGGCGGTCAAAAGAGACTTCAAGGCCTCGGGGAGATTGGTAAAGGCATCAGGAGCGCAGGTAGTATTCTCCTCTGTCCTCCCAGTTGTAGGGAATGACGTCGAAAGAAACAGGCAGCCGCAGCGTATCAATACCTGGCTCCAAGGCTAGCGTCACTGGCAGAATTTGGGGTTTTCCAATCATGGGATGGGCTATGCGACACCAGGCCTGCTGGGGTCTGACGAGAGGCAGCGTTCTCAATGGGAGAAAAGTGTTTTTGCTCACCAATTAGCGGGGCTGATGGGAAGGGCTTTAAACTAGGTTTGAAGGGGGCAAGGGATAAAATCGGGCTTACTAGTGGTAAGCTATGGGACGGCATGGCAACGTTTGAGGGATGGCGCGCTAGCGAGAGCTTTCGCTCTGCTCCGCGATGTACTGAGTACGCCGGAGCGCATTAGAAATATTTGTACGCTAATGCACGTGCTGTGAGGAATAGAGAGGAGGAACTAGAGGCCTTGGCTCAGTCCCAGAGCTACGGCGTCGTTGGCGTAAGTGAGACCTGTTGGGAAGAGTCCTGTGGCTGGAGTGCTGGCATGGACGGTTATAGGCTGCTGCGGAGAGAGAGGCAGGGCAGGCGAGGCGGAGGGGTAGTGCCGTATGCAAAGGAGGGCTTGGACTGTACAGCGCTTGCAGCTGAGGACGACGTGGTTGAGAGCCTGTGCGTAAAGACTAGGGGAAAAGCCAATAAAGCGGAAGTTCTTGCAGGAGTCTACTATGGATCACCCAGGCAGGATGATGACACTGATGTAGTATTCTATAAGGAATCAAGGACAATCTCTAGATCAGTCGCCCTGTGTCGTCCTTCTGGGCGACTTCAACTTCCCAGCTGCTAACTGGGACTGTCATGGAGCAGACAGGAACAGGCCCAGGAAATTCCTGAAGCCCGCGTTGAAGAGAACTTTTTGAGAGGGGTCCTAAGGGAGCCAACTAGGAAAGGTGCCCTCCTAGTGCTGTTCTTTGTGCATAGAGACGGTCTCGTGGGCGAAGTGATGACCGGTGGCTGTCTTGGGCATAGTGATCAAGAAATGGCTGAGTTTAAGATCTTTGGTGATATGGGAAAAACTGTCCACAGAGCTACTGCCCTGGATTCTGGGAGGGCAGACTTTAGGCTGCTCAAGAAACTAGTTAGTGAGGTCCCCTGGGAATCCGCTTTCGAGGGTACTGGTGTCCATAAATGGGGGTCACTTTTTAAGAGCCGTTTCTTAAGAGCACAGGAGCGAGCAATTCCAATGTGTACCGGTGTTATGAAGAGCGGCTGAGGGAGCTGGGGTTGTTTAGCCTGGAGAAGAGGAGGCTGAGGGGAGACCTTATCGCTCTCTACAGCTACCTGAAAGGAGGTTGTAGCGAGGTGGGGGTCGGTCTCTTTTCCCAGGTAGCAAGCGATAGGAGGAGAGGAAATGGCCTCAAGTTGCGCCAGGGGAGGTTTAGATTGGATATTAGGAAAAATTTCTTCCCCAAAAGGCTTATCAAGTGTTGGAAGAGGCTGCCCAGGGAAGTGGTTGAGGCACCATGCCTGGAGGTATCTATGAGATGTGTAGACGTGGCGCCTAGGGCCATGTTTAGTGGTGGGCTTGGCAGTGTTAGGTTAACGGTTGGACTCACTGATCTTAAAGGTCTTTTCCAACGTCTATGATTCTGTGATTCTATGATTTAACTTCAAGGCTGGCCAGTGTGGAGCCAGGGGTTGGACTCGATGATCCTCGTGGGTCGCTTCCAACTCAGGATATGCTGTGATGATGAGATTGCCACTGGCAGGCAGATGATGATAAATCCAAAGTAAAGCACCACGCAAGCTCCTGTGAAGAAAATTAACTCTAGCTCAGCTTTAGCCAGTGCACCAGGACAGCTGCGAGTCGCTGAGCCGGGGTGGGGCCGAAGGGCAGGGTTGCACGGCGCACGTGCCTGTGATGCGCTCTGGCGCCTGTGATGAGTCACAATGGGGGCGGTTATCAGGGGCGCCAGCAGGCAGCGCTGCCCCAGTACGGCCTGGGCCAGCGGTGAGTGCACACGCCGGGGGAGGCTGGGCTGGACGAGGGCCGGGGCAGAAACGTGGGCCCCTGGCAGGGTGGGTTGTCAGTCGGCATCGAGGGTCCAGCCGCTCCCGGGAGCGCCTGGGGCAGGGCGCAGGCCTTGCTGCCTCCCAGCTGTCTCGCACCCTCTCCTACGTGCCGCCAGCTCCTTGCGGCTCCCATCCCTGCTCCCCCTGCCGCCAGCTCCCTCCCTCGCAGCCCCACTGAACCCCTTCTCTCCCTCCTCCTGCAGGCCATGGCTACCATAATATCCCTCATCCGCTTTGTGCTAAGCATCATCCAGCTCCCGCAGATGGTCGGTGATGAGCTGGATGAGGCCACGCACGAGCACATGCAGCAGCGTGCCGAGCAGCTGAGCCAGGAGATGGCTCGGCTGCTGCAGGAGCTGGAGCAGAAGAGCCAGGAGCAGAGGATTCAGGAGCAGAGCGGCTTTTCCTGGGGAGCCCTGCTCTTTGCTGCCTTGCAGCAGTGGCAGTTCTGGGCCATTGCTGGAGTCCTGGTCCTGCTCTTGGGGCTCTGCTGGCGGCTCAGGAAAAGGGGCCGTCAGCCAGCCAGCAGCAGCAAGGAGGGCAGTTCCGGAAAAAAGGTGGCTAAGGAGGAGCAAGAAGAAAAAGCCAGTGTTGCACTGGCTGTGGGCAGAATTTCCGCCAAGCGCCTCCTGGACCTGCCGCAATCGTTCACAATGGTGGAGGAGCTGGCGGATGAACTTCTCCGTATCTGCCGAAAACTTTCCAGGAATAGTTTCATGCCGCGGCTGAAGGCAGCCATCAGGGTGAGCGGCGCCTTAGAAGGCTGGAGTTCCTGTGAGGATGATGCTGTCTACTGCCTGCTTGTGCCTCTGAAGCCCCCCCGTGGACACACCTTCCACCTGGAGCTGGGCACTGCGGAGGAGATGCCGGCAAGGAACTGCAGCCTCCGCGTGGAGCTGAAGTGCGTCTGCACGAGGGAGCGGCTGGTGGGGGACATGCTGTGCTTCCTCCACCACCCCAAGGAGGAGCTGAGGAGAAATCAGGGTCCCAGCCTCCTAGGCACCCTCTGCACCGGCCCCTACCTGGACATGGAGAAAACCACCCGCTGGTTCCAGATATTGATAAAAGCGGCCTGGGTGCTTTTGCCTCAGTCGAGACACTGCCGTCTAACAGTGCTGCCCTCCAGGCGCTCCTGCAAGCTCCGGCTGACAAGCGCTTCCGATAGTACCCTCTTGATTGAGATGGTGTTTGCTGTGCAGCAAGAGGACTCAGACACCTTCCTGAGCATCGAGTAGGCAGAGGCCAGCGTTAGCAGCAGCAGGACGTGGCCAGAGAGCTGTGCTGTGGCAGAGGTGCGGTTCTTCAGGCACAGGGCCCGGCCTGAAGACGCTCCCCGGGGAGCTGGTGCCGCAGAACTGAACATGCCGCCCATGGGGAACACGCTGCTCAACCGGCAGTGGGAATTGCTGCCGCACCTTTCCTCCACAGCAAAAGCACGCTCTGGGGAGTGAGACCGCATGCAGCTGAAGGGGCCAGTACAAGGAGCCTGGCAACAGAGACCCCTGTCGCTACCCGGGCAGCGACTGCCTGCCCTCTTCGAGAGAGTCCAGTCCCTCTGGCAGCTTCACCCTGTGCAGAGATGTCAATAAATCCCTCGGTTAACACACAAACACTGCGTCTGGGAGCGCCTGTGCATCGCTTTGTTGGGGAAGGCAGGCAGAGGGTGCTGACGGCTCAGCTGCCACAGAGTCGGGGGGCATTTTGCAGAAGAGCTGGTGCAGCGGGCTCTGGTTGCAGTGATTTCACTGAGCTTTGGCTTCCCAGGTGTTGTGGGTTAATCCCAGCAGGCAGCTTGACATCACACAGCTGCTCATTCACTTGCCCCCAGTGGGATGGCAGAGAGAATCCGCAGGGTAAAAGTGGGAAAGCTTGTGGGTTGAGAGAGGACAGGTTAGCAGGTAAAGCAAGAGCTACACGCCCAGGCAAAGCAACGTAAAGGATTCATTCACTACTCCCCTGGTCTGCCGACCAGACCTGCCTTTCCGGGAAGGGTTCTGCCTCGCTGGGGCTCAGGGTGAAGGCGCTACCAGGAAACTTCCTAACCTTGTATGGCCCTCAGATTCTTATCAGCTCTTGCTTTGTCATGTGGGTACCCACAAAGTCGCGACGAGAAGCCCGAGGGCGGTCAAAAGAGACTTCAAGGCCTCGGGGAGATTGGTAAAGGCATCAGGAGCGCAGGTAGTATTCTCCTCTGTCCTCCCAGTTGTAGGGAATGACGTCGAAAGAAACAGGCAGCCGCAGCGTATCAATACCTGGCTCCAAGGCTAGCGTCACTGGCAGAATTTGGGGTTTTCCAATCATGGGATGGGCTATGCGACACCAGGCCTGCTGGGGTCTGACGAGAGGCAGCGTTCTCAATGGGAGAAAAGTGTTTTTGCTCACCAATTAGCGGGGCTGATGGGAAGGGCTTTAAACTAGGTTTGAAGGGGGCAAGGGATAAAATCGGGCTTACTACTGGTAAGCTATGGGACGGCATGGCAACGTTTGAGGGATGGCGCGCTAGCGAGAGCTTTCGCTCTGCTCCGCGATGTACTGAGTACGCCGGAGCGCATTAGAAATATTTGTACGCTAATGCACGTGCTGTGAGGAATAGAGAGGAGGAACTAGAGGCCTTGGCTCAGTCCCAGAGCTACGGCGTCGTTGGCGTAAGTGAGACCTGTTGGGAAGAGTCCTGTGGCTGGAGTGCTGGCATGGACGGTTATAGGCTGCTGCGGAGAGAGAGGCAGGGCAGGCGAGGCGGAGGGGTAGTGCCGTATGCAAAGGAGGGCTTGGACTGTACAGCGCTTGCAGCTGAGGACGACGTGGTTGAGAGCCTGTGCGTAAAGACTAGGGGAAAAGCCAATAAAGCGGAAGTTCTTGCAGGAGTCTACTATGGATCACCCAGGCAGGATGATGACACTGATGTAGTATTCTATAAGGAATCAAGGACAATCTCTAGATCAGTCGCCCTGTGTCGTCCTTCTGGGCGACTTCAACTTCCCAGCTGCTAACTGGGACTGTCATGGAGCAGACAGGAACAGGCCCAGGAAATTCCTGAAGCCCGCGTTGAAGAGAACTTTTTGAGAGGGGTCCTAAGGGAGCCAACTAGGAAAGGTGCCCTCCTAGCGCTGTTCTTTGTGCATAGAGACGGTCTCGTGGGCGAAGTGATGACCGGTGGCTGTCTTGGGCATAGTGATCAAGAAATGGCTGAGTTTAAGATCTTTGGTGATATGGGAAAAACTGTCCACAGAGCTACTGCCCTGGATTCTGGGAGGGCAGACTTTAGGCTGCTCAAGAAACTAGTTAGTGAGGTCCCCTGGGAATCCGCTTTCGAGGGTACTGGTGTCCATAAATGGGGGTCACTTTTTAAGAGCCGTTTCTTAAGAGCACAGGAGCGAGCAATTCCAATGTGTACCGGTGTTATGAAGAGCGGCTGAGGGAGCTGGGGTTGTTTAGCCTGGAGAAGAGGAGGCTGAGGGGAGACCTTATCGCTCTCTACAGCTACCTGAAAGGAGGTTGTAGCGAGGTGGGGGTCGGTCTCTTTTCCCAGGTAGCAAGCGATAGGAGGAGAGGAAATGGCCTCAAGTTGCGCCAGGGGAGGTTTAGATTGGATATTAGGAAAAATTTCTTCCCCAAAAGGCTTATCAAGTGTTGGAAGAGGCTGCCCAGGGAAGTGGTTGAGGCACCATGCCTGGAGGTATCTATGAGATGTGTAGGCGTGGCGCCTAGGGCCATGTTTAGTGGTGGGCTTGGCAGTGTTAGGTTAACGGTTGGACTCACTGATCTTAGAGGTCTTTTCCAACGTCTATGATTCTGTGATTCTATGATTTAACTTCAAGGCTGGCCAGTGTGGAGCCAGGGGTTGGACTCGATGATCCTCGTGGGTCGCTTCCAACTCAGGATATGCTGTGATGATGAGATTGCCACTGGCAGGCAGATGATGATAAATCCAAAGTAAAGCACCACGCAAGCTCCTGTGAAGAAAATTAACTCTAGCTCAGCTTTAGCCAGTGCACCAGGACAGCTGCGAGTCGCTGAGCCGGGGTGGGGCCGAAGGGCAGGGTTGCACGGCGCACGTGCCTGTGATGCGCTCTGGCGCCTGTGATGAGTCACAATGGGGGCGGTTATCAGGGGCGCCAGCAGGCAGCGCTGCCCCAGTACGGCCTGGGCCAGCGGTGAGTGCACACGCCGGGGGAGGCTGGGCTGGACGAGGGCCGGGGCAGAAACGTGGGCCCCTGGCAGGGTGGGTTGTCAGTCGGCATCGAGGGTCCAGCCGCTCCCGGGAGCGCCTGGGGCAGGGCGCAGGCCTTGCTGCCTCCCAGCTGTCTCGCACCCTCTCCTACGTGCCGCCAGCTCCTTGCGGCTCCCATCCCTGCTCCCCCTGCCGCCAGCTCCCTCCCTCGCAGCCCCACTGAACCCCTTCTCTCCCTCCTCCTGCAGGCCATGGCTACCATAATATCCCTCATCCGCTTTGTGCTAAGCATCATCCAGCTCCCGCAGATGGTCGGTGATGAGCTGGATGAGGCCACGCACGAGCACATGCAGCAGCGTGCCGAGCAGCTGAGCCAGGAGATGGCTCGGCTGCTGCAGGAGCTGGAGCAGAAGAGCCAGGAGCAGAGGATTCAGGAGCAGAGCGGCTTTTCCTGGGGAGCCCTGCTCTTTGCTGCCTTGCAGCAGTGGCAGTTCTGGGCCATTGCTGGAGTCCTGGTCCTGCTCTTGGGGCTCTGCTGGCGGCTCAGGAAAAGGGGCCGTCAGCCAGCCAGCAGCAGCAAGGAGGGCAGTTCCGGAAAAAAGGTGGCTAAGGAGGAGCAAGAAGAAAAAGCCAGTGTTGCACTGGCTGTGGGCAGAATTTCCGCCAAGCGCCTCCTGGACCTGCCGCAATCGTTCACAATGGTGGAGGAGCTGGCAGATGAACTTCTCCGTATCTGCCGAAAACTTTCCAGGAATAGTTTCATGCCGCGGCTGAAGGCAGCCATCAGGGTGAGCGGCGCCTTAGAAGGCTGGAGTTCCTGTGAGGATGATGCTGTCTACCGCCTGCTTGTGCCTCTGAAGCCCCCCCGTGGACACACCTTCCACCTGGAGCTGGGCACTGCGGAGGAGATGCCGGCAAGGAACTGCAGCCTCCGCGTGGAGCTGAAGTGCGTCTGCACGAGGGAGCGGCTGGTGGGGGACATGCTGTGCTTCCTCCACCACCCCAAGGAGGAGCTGAGGAGAAATCAGGGTCCCAGCCTCCTAGGCACCCTCTGCACCGGCCCCTACCTGGACATGGAGAAAACCACCCTCTGGTTCCAGATATTGATAAAAGCGGCCTGGGTGCTTTTGCCTCAGTCGAGACACTGCCGTCTAACAGTGCTGCCCTCCAGGCGCTCCTGCAAGCTCCGGCTGACAAGCGCTTCCGATAGTACCCTCTTGATTGAGATGGTATTTGCTGTGCAGCAAGAGGACTCAGACACCTTCCTGAGCATCGAGTAGGCAGAGGCCAGCGTTAGCAGCAGCAGGACGTGGCCAGAGAGCTGTGCTGTGGCAGAGGTGCGGTTCTTCAGGCACAGGGCCCGGCCTGAAGACGCTCCCCGGGGAGCTGGTGCCGCAGAACTGAACATGCCGCCCATGGGGAACACGCTGCTCAACCGGCAGTGGGAATTGCTGCCGCACCTTTCCTCCACAGCAAAAGCACGCTCTGGGGAGTGAGACCGCATGCAGCTGAAGGGGCCAGTACAAGGAGCCTGGCAACAGAGACCCCCGTCGCTACCCGGGCAGCGACTGCCTGCCCTCTTCGAGAGAGTCCAGTCCCTCTGGCAGCTTCACCCTGTGCAGAGATGTCAATAAATCCCTCGGTTAACACACAAACACTGCGTCTGGGAGCGCCTGTGCATCGCTTTGTTGGGGAAGGCAGGCAGAGGGTGCTGACGGCTCAGCTGCCACAGAGTCGGGGGGCATTTTGCAGAAGAGCTGGTGCAGCGGGCTCTGGTTGCAGTGATTTCACTGAGCTTTGGCTTCCCAGGTGTTGTGGGTTAATCCCAGCAGGCAGCTTGACATCACACAGCTGCTCATTCACTTGCCCCCAGTGGGATGGCAGAGAGAATCCGCAGGGTAAAAGTGGGAAAGCTTGTGGGTTGAGAGAGGACAGGTTAGCAGGTAAAGCAAGAGCTACACGCCCAGGCAAAGCAACGTAAAGGATTCATTCACTACTCCCCTGGTCTGCCGACCAGACCTGCCTTTCCGGGAAGGGTTCTGCCTCGCTGGGGCTCAGGTTGAAGGCGCTACCAGGAAACTTCCTAACCTTGTATGGCCCTCAGATTCTTATCAGCTCTTGCTTTGTCATGTGGGTACCCACAAAGTCGCGACGAGAAGCCCGAGGGCGGTCAAAAGAGACTTCAAGGCCTCGGGGAGATTGGTAAAGGCATCAGGAGCGCAGGTAGTATTCTCCTCTGTCCTCCCAGTTGTAGGGAATGACGTCGAAAGAAACAGGCAGCCGCAGCGTATCAATACCTGGCTCCAAGGCTAGCGTCACTGGCAGAATTTGGGCTTTTCCAATCATGGGATGGGCTATGCGACACCAGGCCTGCTGGGGTCTGACGAGAGGCAGCGTTCTCAATGGGAGAAAAGTGTTTTTGCTCACCAATTAGCGGGGCTGATGGGAAGGGCTTTAAACTAGGTTTGAAGGGGGCAAGGGATAAAATCGGGCTTACTACTGGTAAGCTATGGGACGGCATGGCAACGTTTGAGGGATGGCGCGCTAGCGAGAGCTTTCGCTCTGCTCCGCGATGTACTGAGTACGCCGGAGCGCATTAGAAATATTTGTACGCTAATGCACGTGCTGTGAGGAATAGAGAGGAGGAACTAGAGGCCTTGGCTCAGTCCCAGAGCTACGGCGTCGTTGGCGTAAGTGAGACCTGTTGGGAAGAGTCCTGTGGCTGGAGTGCTGGCATGGACGGTTATAGGCTGCTGCGGAGAGAGAGGCAGGGCAGGCGAGGCGGAGGGGTAGTGCCGTATGCAAAGGAGGGCTTGGACTGTACAGCGCTTGCAGCTGAGGACGACGTGGTTGAGAGCCTGTGCGTAAAGATTAGGGGAAAAGCCAATAAAGCGGAAGTTCTTGCAGGAGTCTACTATGGATCACCCAGGCAGGATGATGACACTGATGTAGTATTCTATAAGGAATCAAGGACAATCTCTAGATCAGTCGCCCTGTGTCGTCCTTCTGGGCGACTTCAACTTCCCAGCTGCTAACTGGGACTGTCATGGAGCAGACAGGAACAGGCCCAGGAAATTCCTGAAGCCCGCGTTGAAGAGAACTTTTTGAGAGGGGTCCTAAGGGAGCCAACTAGGAAAGGTGCCCTCCTAGCGCTGTTCTTTGTGCATAGAGACGGTCTCGTGGGCGAAGTGATGACCGGTGGCTGTCTTGGGCATAGTGATCAAGAAATGGCTGAGTTTAAGATCTTTGGTGATATGGGAAAAACTGTCCACAGAGCTACTGCCCTGGATTCTGGGAGGGCAGACTTTAGGCTGCTCAAGAAACTAGTTAGTGAGGTCCCCTGGGAATCCGCTTTCGAGGGTACTGGTGTCCATAAATGGGGGTCACTTTTTAAGAGCCGTTTCTTAAGAGCACAGGAGCGAGCAATTCCAATGTGTACCGGTGTTATGAAGAGCGGCTGAGGGAGCTGGGGTTGTTTAGCCTGGAGAAGAGGAGGCTGAGGGGAGACCTTATCGCTCTCTACAGCTACCTGAAAGGAGGTTGTAGCGAGGTGGGGGTCGGTCTCTTTTCCCAGGTAGCAAGCGATAGGAGGAGAGGAAATGGCCTCAAGTTGCGCCAGGGGAGGTTTAGATTGGATATTAGGAAAAATTTCTTCCCCAAAAGGCTTATCAAGTGTTGGAAGAGGCTGCCCAGGGAAGTGGTTGAGGCACCATGCCTGGAGGTATCTATGAGATGTGTAGACGTGGCGCCTAGGGCCATGTTTAGTGGTGGGCTTGGCAGTGTTAGGTTAACGGTTGGACTCACTGATCTTAAAGGTCTTTTCCAACGTCTATGATTCTGTGATTCTATGATTTAACTTCAAGGCTGGCCAGTGTGGAGCCAGGGGTTGGACTCGATGATCCTCGTGGGTCGCTTCCAACTCAGGATATGCTGTGATGATGAGATTGCCACTGGCAGGCAGATGATGATAAATCCAAAGTAAAGCACCACGCAAGCTCCTGTGAAGAAAATTAACTCTAGCTCAGCTTTAGCCAGTGCACCAGGACAGCTGCGAGTCGCTGAGCCGGGGTGGGGCCGAAGGGCAGGGTTGCACGGCGCACGTGCCTGTGATGCGCTCTGGCGCCTGTGATGAGTCACAATGGGGGCGGTTATCAGGGGCGCCAGCAGGCAGCGCTGCCCCAGTACGGCCTGGGCCAGCGGTGAGTGCACACGCCGGGGGAGGCTGGGCTGGACGAGGGCCGGGGCAGAAACGTGGGCCCCTGGCAGGGTGGGTTGTCAGTCGGCATCGAGGGTCCAGCCGCTCCCGGGAGCGCCTGGGGCAGGGCGCAGGCCTTGCTGCCTCCCAGCTGTCTCGCACCCTCTCCTACGTGCCGCCAGCTCCTTGCGGCTCCCATCCCTGCTCCCCCTGCCGCCAGCTCCCTCCCTCGCAGCCCCACTGAACCCCTTCTCTCCCTCCTCCTGCAGGCCATGGCTACCATAATATCCCTCATCCGCTTTGTGCTAAGCATCATCCAGCTCCCGCAGATGGTCGGTGATGAGCTGGATGAGGCCACGCACGAGCACATGCAGCAGCGTGCCGAGCAGCTGAGCCAGGAGATGGCTCGGCTGCTGCAGGAGCTGGAGCAGAAGAGCCAGGAGCAGAGGATTCAGGAGCAGAGCGGCTTTTCCTGGGGAGCCCTGCTCTTTGCTGCCTTGCAGCAGTGGCAGTTCTGGGCCATTGCTGGAGTCCTGGTCCTGCTCTTGGGGCTCTGCTGGCGGCTCAGGAAAAGGGGCCGTCAGCCAGCCAGCAGCAGCAAGGAGGGCAGTTCCGGAAAAAAGGTGGCTAAGGAGGAGCAAGAAGAAAAAGCCAGTGTTGCACTGGCTGTGGGCAGAATTTCCGCCAAGCGCCTCCTGGACCTGCCGCAATCGTTCACAATGGTGGAGGAGCTGGCGGATGAACTTCTCCGTATCTGCCGAAAACTTTCCAGGAATAGTTTCATGCCGCGGCTGAAGGCAGCCATCAGGGTGAGCGGCGCCTTAGAAGGCTGGAGTTCCTGTGAGGATGATGCTGTCTACTGCCTGCTTGTGCCTCTGAAGCCCCCCCGTGGACACACCTTCCACCTGGAGCTGGGCACTGCGGAGGAGATGCCGGCAAGGAACTGCAGCCTCCGCGTGGAGCTGAAGTGCGTCTGCACGAGGGAGCGGCTGGTGGGGGACATGCTGTGCTTCCTCCACCACCCCAAGGAGGAGCTGAGGAGAAATCAGGGTCCCAGCCTCCTAGGCACCCTCTGCACCGGCCCCTACCTGGACATGGAGAAAACCACCCGCTGGTTCCAGATATTGATAAAAGCGGCCTGGGTGCTTTTGCCTCAGTCGAGACACTGCCGTCTAACAGTGCTGCCCTCCAGGCGCTCCTGCAAGCTCCGGCTGACAAGCGCTTCCGATAGTACCCTCTTGATTGAGATGGTATTTGGTGTGCAGCAAGAGGACTCAGACACCTTCCTGAGCATCGAGTAGGCAGAGGCCAGCGTTAGCAGCAGCAGGACGTGGCCAGAGAGCTGTGCTGTGGCAGAGGTGCGGTTCTTCAGGCACAGGGCCCGGCCTGAAGACGCTCCCCGGGGAGCTGGTGCCGCAGAACTGAACATGCCGCCCATGGGGAACACGCTGCTCAACCGGCAGTGGGAATTGCTGCCGCACCTTTCCTCCACAGCAAAAGCACGCTCTGGGGAGTGAGACCGCATGCAGCTGAAGGGGCCAGTACAAGGAGCCTGGCAACAGAGACCCCCGTCGCTACCCGGGCAGCGACTGCCTGCCCTCTTCGAGAGAGTCCAGTCCCTCTGGCAGCTTCACCCTGTGCAGAGATGTCAATAAATCCCTCGGTTAACACACAAACACTGCGTCTGGGAGCGCCTGTGCATCGCTTTGTTGGGGAAGGCAGGCAGAGGGTGCTGACGGCTCAGCTGCCACAGAGTCGGGGGGCATTTTGCAGAAGAGCTGGTGCAGCGGGCTCTGGTTGCAGTGATTTCACTGAGCTTTGGCTTCCCAGGTGTTGTGGGTTAATCCCAGCAGGCAGCTTGACATCACACAGCTGCTCATTCACTTGCCCCCAGTGGGATGGCAGAGAGAATCTGCAGGGTAAAAGTGGGAAAGCTTGTGGGTTGAGAGAGGACAGGTTAGCAGGTAAAGCAAGAGCTACACGCCCAGGCAAAGCAACGTAAAGGATTCATTCACTACTCCCCTGGTCTGCCGACCAGACCTGCCTTTCCGGGAAGGGTTCTGCCTCGCTGGGGCTCAGGTTGAAGGCGCTACCAGGAAACTTCCTAACCTTGTATGGCCCTCAGATTCTTATCAGCTCTTGCTTTGTCATGTGGGTACCCACAAAGTCGCGACGAGAAGCCCGAGGGCGGTCAAAAGAGACTTCAAGGCCTCGGGGAGATTGGTAAAGGCATCAGGAGCGCAGGTAGTATTCTCCTCTGTCCTCCCAGTTGTAGGGAATGACGTCGAAAGAAACAGGCAGCCGCAGCGTATCAATACCTGGCTCCAAGGCTAGCGTCACTGGCAGAATTTGGGGTTTTCCAATCATGGGATGGGCTATGCGACACCAGGCCTGCTGGGGTCTGACGAGAGGCAGCGTTCTCAATGGGAGAAAAGTGTTTTTGCTCACCAATTAGCGGGGCTGATGGGAAGGGCTTTAAACTAGGTTTGAAGGGGGCAAGGGATAAAATCGGGCTTACTACTGGTAAGCTATGGGACGGCATGGCAACGTTTGAGGGATGGCGCGCTAGCGAGAGCTTTCGCTCTGCTCCGCGATGTACTGAGTACGCCGGAGCGCATTAGAAATATTTGTACGCTAATGCACGTGCTGTGAGGAATAGAGAGGAGGAACTAGAGGCCTTGGCTCAGTCCCAGAGCTACGGCGTCGTTGGCGTAAGTGAGACCTGTTGGGAAGAGTCCTGTGGCTGGAGTGCTGGCATGGACGGTTATAGGCTGCTGCGGAGAGAGAGGCAGGGCAGGCGAGGCGGAGGGGTAGTGCCGTATGCAAAGGAGGGCTTGGACTGTACAGCGCTTGCAGCTGAGGACGACGTGGTTGAGAGCCTGTGCGTAAAGATTAGGGGAAAAGCCAATAAAGCGGAAGTTCTTGCAGGAGTCTACTATGGATCACCCAGGCAGGATGATGACACTGATGTAGTATTCTATAAGGAATCAAGGGCAATCTCTAGATCAGTCGCCCTGTGTCGTCCTTCTGGGCGACTTCAACTTCCCAGCTGCTAACTGGGACTGTCATGGAGCAGACAGGAACAGGCCCAGGAAATTCCTGAAGCCCGCGTTGAAGAGAACTTTTTGAGAGGGGTCCTAAGGGAGCCAACTAGGAAAGGTGCCCTCCTAGCGCTGTTCTTTGTGCATAGAGACGGTCTCGTGGGCGAAGTGATGACCGGTGGCTGTCTTGGGCATAGTGATCAAGAAATGGCTGAGTTTAAGATCTTTGGTGATATGGGAAAAACTGTCCACAGAGCTACTGCCCTGGATTCTGGGAGGGCAGACTTTAGGCTGCTCAAGAAACTAGTTAGTGAGGTCCCCTGGGAATCCGCTTTCGAGGGTACTGGTGTCCATAAATGGGGGTCACTTTTTAAGAGCCGTTTCTTAAGAGCACAGGAGCGAGCAATTCCAATGTGTACCGGTGTTATGAAGAGCGGCTGAGGGAGCTGGGGTTGTTTAGCCTGGAGAAGAGGAGGCTGAGGGGAGACCTTATCGCTCTCTACAGCTACCTGAAAGGAGGTTGTAGCGAGGTGGGGGTCGGTCTCTTTTCCCAGGTAGCAAGCGATAGGAGGAGAGGAAATGGCCTCAAGTTGCGCCAGGGGAGGTTTAGATTGGATATTAGGAAAAATTTCTTCCCCAAAAGGCTTATCAAGTGTTGGAAGAGGCTGCCCAGGGAAGTGGTTGAGGCACCATGCCTGGAGGTATCTATGAGATGTGTAGACGTGGCGCCTAGGGCCATGTTTAGTGGTGGGCTTGGCAGTGTTAGGTTAACAGTTGGACTCACTGATCTTAAAGGTCTTTTCCAACGTCTATGATTCTGTGATTCTATGATTTAACTTCAAGGCTGGCCAGTGTGGAGCCAGGGGTTGGACTCGATGATCCTCGTGGGTCGCTTCCAACTCAGGATATGCTGTGATGATGAGATTGCCACTGGCAGGCAGATGATGATAAATCCAAAGTAAAGCACCACGCAAGCTCCTGTGAAGAAAATTAACTCTAGCTCAGCTTTAGCCAGTGCACCAGGACAGCTGCGAGTCGCTGAGCCGGGGTGGGGCCGAAGGGCAGGGTTGCACGGCGCACGTGCCTGTGATGCGCTCTGGCGCCTGTGATGAGTCACAATGGGGGCGGTTATCAGGGGCGCCAGCAGGCAGCGCTGCCCCAGTACGGCCTGGGCCAGCGGTGAGTGCACACGCCGGGGGAGGCTGGGCTGGACGAGGGCCGGGGCAGAAACGTGGGCCCCTGGCAGGGTGGGTTGTCAGTCGGCATCGAGGGTCCAGCCGCTCCCGGGAGCGCCTGGGGCAGGGCGCAGGCCTTGCTGCCTCCCAGCTGTCTCGCACCCTCTCCTACGTGCCGCCAGCTCCTTGCGGCTCCCATCCCTGCTCCCCCTGCCGCCAGCTCCCTCCCTCGCAGCCCCACTGAACCCCTTCTCTCCCTCCTCCTGCAGGCCATGGCTACCATAATATCCCTCATCCGCTTTGTGCTAAGCATCATCCAGCTCCCGCAGATGGTCGGTGATGAGCTGGATGAGGCCACGCACGAGCACATGCAGCAGCGTGCCGAGCAGCTGAGCCAGGAGATGGCTCGGCTGCTGCAGGAGCTGGAGCAGAAGAGCCAGGAGCAGAGGATTCAGGAGCAGAGCGGCTTTTCCTGGGGAGCCCTGCTCTTTGCTGCCTTGCAGCAGTGGCAGTTCTGGGCCATTGCTGGAGTCCTGGTCCTGCTCTTGGGGCTCTGCTGGCGGCTCAGGAAAAGGGGCCGTCAGCCAGCCAGCAGCAGCAAGGAGGGCAGTTCCGGAAAAAAGGTGGCTAAGGAGGAGCAAGAAGAAAAAGCCAGTGTTGCACTGGCTGTGGGCAGAATTTCCGCCAAGCGCCTCCTGGACCTGCCGCAATCGTTCACAATGGTGGAGGAGCTGGCGGATGAACTTCTCCGTATCTGCCGAAAACTTTCCAGGAATAGTTTCATGCCGCGGCTGAAGGCAGCCATCAGGGTGAGCGGCGCCTTAGAAGGCTGGAGTTCCTGTGAGGATGATGCTGTCTACTGCCTGCTTGTGCCTCTGAAGCCCCCCCGTGGACACACCTTCCACCTGGAGCTGGGCACTGCGGAGGAGATGCCGGCAAGGAACTGCAGCCTCCGCGTGGAGCTGAAGTGCGTCTGCACGAGGGAGCGGCTGGTGGGGGACATGCTGTGCTTCCTCCACCACCCCAAGGAGGAGCTGAGGAGAAATCAGGGTCCCAGCCTCCTAGGCACCCTCTGCACCGGCCCCTACCTGGACATGGAGAAAACCACCCGCTGGTTCCAGATATTGATAAAAGCGGCCTGGGTGCTTTTGCCTCAGTCGAGACACTGCCGTCTAACAGTGCTGCCCTCCAGGCGCTCCTGCAAGCTCCGGCTGACAAGCGCTTCCGATAGTACCCTCTTGATTGAGATGGTGTTTGCTGTGCAGCAAGAGGACTCAGACACCTTCCTGAGCATCGAGTAGGCAGAGGCCAGCGTTAGCAGCAGCAGGACGTGGCCAGAGAGCTGTGCTGTGGCAGAGGTGCGGTTCTTCAGGCACAGGGCCCGGCCTGAAGACGCTCCCCGGGGAGCTGGTGCCGCAGAACTGAACATGCCGCCCATGGGGAACACGCTGCTCAACCGGCAGTGGGAATTGCTGCCGCACCTTTCCTCCACAGCAAAAGCACGCTCTGGGGAGTGAGACCGCATGCAGCTGAAGGGGCCAGTACAAGGAGCCTGGCAACAGAGACCCCTGTCGCTACCCGGGCAGCGACTGCCTGCCCTCTTCGAGAGAGTCCAGTCCCTCTGGCAGCTTCACCCTGTGCAGAGATGTCAATAAATCCCTCGGTTAACACACAAACACTGCGTCTGGGAGCGCCTGTGCATCGCTTTGTTGGGGAAGGCAGGCAGAGGGTGCTGACGGCTCAGCTGCCACAGAGTCGGGGGGCATTTTGCAGAAGAGCTGGTGCAGCGGGCTCTGGTTGCAGTGATTTCACTGAGCTTTGGCTTCCCAGGTGTTGTGGGTTAATCCCAGCAGGCAGCTTGACATCACACAGCTGCTCATTCACTTGCCCCCAGTGGGATGGCAGAGAGAATCCGCAGGGTAAAAGTGGGAAAGCTTGTGGGTTGAGAGAGGACAGGTTAGCAGGTAAAGCAAGAGCTACACGCCCAGGCAAAGCAACGTAAAGGATTCATTCACTACTCCCCTGGTCTGCCGACCAGACCTGCCTTTCCGGGAAGGGTTCTGCCTCGCTGGGGCTCAGGGTGAAGGCGCTACCAGGAAACTTCCTAACCTTGTATGGCCCTCAGATTCTTATCAGCTCTTGCTTTGTCATGTGGGTACCCACAAAGTCGCGACGAGAAGCCCGAGGGCGGTCAAAAGAGACTTCAAGGCCTCGGGGAGATTGGTAAAGGCATCAGGAGCGCAGGTAGTATTCTCCTCTGTCCTCCCAGTTGTAGGGAATGACGTCGAAAGAAACAGGCAGCCGCAGCGTATCAATACCTGGCTCCAAGGCTAGCGTCACTGGCAGAATTTGGGGTTTTCCAATCATGGGATGGGCTATGCGACACCAGGCCTGCTGGGGTCTGACGAGAGGCAGCGTTCTCAATGGGAGAAAAGTGTTTTTGCTCACCAATTAGCGGGGCTGATGGGAAGGGCTTTAAACTAGGTTTGAAGGGGGCAAGGGATAAAATCGGGCTTACTACTGGTAAGCTATGGGACGGCATGGCAACGTTTGAGGGATGGCGCGCTAGCGAGAGCTTTCGCTCTGCTCCGCGATGTACTGAGTACGCCGGAGCGCATTAGAAATATTTGTACGCTAATGCACGTGCTGTGAGGAATAGAGAGGAGGAACTAGAGGCCTTGGCTCAGTCCCAGAGCTACGGCGTCGTTGGCGTAAGTGAGACCTGTTGGGAAGAGTCCTGTGGCTGGAGTGCTGGCATGGACGGTTATAGGCTGCTGCGGAGAGAGAGGCAGGGCAGGCGAGGCGGAGGGGTAGTGCCGTATGCAAAGGAGGGCTTGGACTGTACAGCGCTTGCAGCTGAGGATGACGTGGTTGAGAGCCTGTGCGTAAAGACTAGGGGAAAAGCCAATAAAGCGGAAGTTCTTGCAGGAGTCTACTATGGATCACCCAGGCAGGATGATGACACTGATGTAGTATTCTATAAGGAATCAAGGACAATCTCTAGATCAGTCGCCCTGTGTCGTCCTTCTGGGCGACTTCAACTTCCCAGCTGCTAACTGGGACTGTCATGGAGCAGACAGGAACAGGCCCAGGAAATTCCTGAAGCCCGCGTTGAAGAGAACTTTTTGAGAGGGGTCCTAAGGGAGCCAACTAGGAAAGGTGCCCTCCTAGCGCTGTTCTTTGTGCATAGAGACGGTCTCGTGGGCGAAGTGATGACCGGTGGCTGTCTTGGGCATAGTGATCAAGAAATGGCTGAGTTTAAGATCTTTGGTGATATGGGAAAAACTGTCCACAGAGCTACTGCCCTGGATTCTGGGAGGGCAGACTTTAGGCTGCTCAAGAAACTAGTTAGTGAGGTCCCCTGGGAATCCGCTTTCGAGGGTACTGGTGTCCATAAATGGGGGTCACTTTTTAAGAGCCGTTTCTTAAGAGCACAGGAGCGAGCAATTCCAATGTGTACCGGTGTTATGAAGAGCGGCTGAGGGAGCTGGGGTTGTTTAGCCTGGAGAAGAGGAGGCTGAGGGGAGACCTTATCGCTCTCTACAGCTACCTGAAAGGAGGTTGTAGCGAGGTGGGGGTCGGTCTCTTTTCCCAGGTAGCAAGCGATAGGAGGAGAGGAAATGGCCTCAAGTTGCGCCAGGGGAGGTTTAGATTGGATATTAGGAAAAATTTCTTCCCCAAAAGGCTTATCAAGTGTTGGAAGAGGCTGCGCAGGGAAGTGGTTGAGGCACCATGCCTGGAGGTATCTATGAGATGTGTAGACGTGGCGCCTAGGGCCATGTTTAGTGGTGGGCTTGGCAGTGTTAGGTTAACGGTTGGACTCACTGATCTTAAAGGTCTTTTCCAACGTCTATGATTCTGTGATTCTATGATTTAACTTCAAGGCTGGCCAGTGTGGAGCCAGGGGTTGGACTCGATGATCCTCGTGGGTCGCTTCCAACTCAGGATATGCTGTGATGATGAGATTGCCACTGGCAGGCAGATGATGATAAATCCAAAGTAAAGCACCACGCAAGCTCCTGTGAAGAAAATTAACTCTAGCTCAGCTTTAGCCAGTACACCAGGACAGCTGTGAGTCGCTGAGCCGGGGTGTGGCCGAAGGGCAGGGTTGCACGGCGCAAGTGCCTGTGATGCGGTCTGCCGCCTGTGACGAGTCACAATGGGGGCGGTTATCAGGGGCGCCAGCAGGCAGCGCTGCCCCAGTACGGCCTGGGCCAGCGGTGAGTGCCCACGCCGGGGGAGGCTGGGCTGGATGAGGGCCGGGGCAGAAGCACGGGCCCCGGCAGGGTGGGTTGTGACGCGGCATTGAGGGCCCAGCCGCTCACGGGAGCACCTGGGGCAGGGCACGGAACTGCTACTGCCGCCGGGGCTGGGCGCAGGCCTTGCTGCCTCCCAGCTGCCTCGCACCCTCTCCTACGTGCAGCCAGCTCCCTGCGGCTCCCGTCCCTCCTCCCCCCGCTGCCAGCTCCCTCCCTCGCAGCCCCACTGAACCCCTTCTCTCCCTCCTCCTGCAGGCCATGGCTGCCACAAAATTCCTCATCTGGCTTGTGCAAAGCATCTTTCTGAACCTGCCGATGGTCGGTGATGAGCTGGATGAGGCCACGCGTGAGCGCATGCAGCAGCGTGCGGAGCAGCTGAGCCAGGAGATGGCTCGGCTGCTGCAGGAGCTGGAGCAGAGGAGCCAGGAGCAGAGGAGGCAGGAGCCGAGGGCCCAGGAGCAGAGCGGCTTTTCCTGGGGAGCCCTGCTCTTTGCTGCCTTGCAGCAGTGGCAGTTCTGGGCCATTGCTGGAGTCCTGGTCCTGCTCTTGGGGCTCTGCTGGCGGTGGAGGAAAAGAATCCGTGAGGTGGACAGCAGCGACGAAGACAGCTCCAGTAGCAACACAGACCAGGAGGAGGAAGAGGAGCAGGAGGAGGAAGAAAGCGAAGGAGAAGATCCTGATGATGAGAGGAATCTATGCAGGTTTTTTGCAAAGCGTATCCAGTGGCCAGTGCAGAACCTGGCCTACAAGAGCCAGGTGGTGAAGGAGCTGGTTGGCGACCTCCTCCATGTCCTACAAGTGCTCTCGTCAAATGGCTTCTTCCCGGTGCTGCAACCAGCCATCGGGGTGGGCAGTTCCTTCGAAGGCTGGAATCCCCATGAGGATGATGCTGTCTATAGCCTGCTCGTGCCCTTGCAGCCCCCCCGTGGGCACACCTTCCACCTGGAGCTGGGCACGGCAGGGGAGATGCCAGCGAACGACGCCTGCGTCCGCGTGGAGCTGGAGTGCACCTGCATGAGGGAGCAGCTGGCAGAGAACATGCTGTGCTTCCTCCACCACCCCGAGGAGGACCTGAGGACAAATCAGGACCCCAGCCTCCTACACACCCTCTGCACGGGCTCCTACCTAGATGTGGAGAAAACTGCCCTCTGGTTCCAGAACTGCGTGAGGTCAGCCTGGGTGGAGGTGCCTCAGTCACGTCGCTACAGTATGAAGGTGCTACCCTCCAGTCGCTCCTGCAAGCTGCAGCTGACGAACGCCTCCAGGAGAACCTTGTACATTGAGATGATGTTTGGGGTGCAGCAAGGCGACTCGGACATCTTCCTGAGCAGCCAGACTACAGAGGCCGTCTCCACCCCAAGCACGATGTGGTCGGAGAGCTACGCTGTGGCAGAGGTGAAGTTCTTCAGGCATATGGCCAGGCACGCCCCACCTAATAGCTTCCACCTCAAATGCCTGCAGCTCTATGCCCGCATCCTGGAGGCCACAGGCTTTTCCACCTATACCTTGAAGACAGTCGTGATGCACCTCCTGACCACCCTACCCCTGTCAGGCTGGCGCAGGAGGGATTTCCTGCTGCGGCTGCAGGATATCATGCAGTACCTGCGCTGCTGCCTGGAGGAGAAACGCCTCGACCACTTCTTCTTTGGCAACGAGAGGGTGCCCGAGGAGATAATCTTGCCCCCAGCCTTCCAAGCAGCTGAGCCGCTCAACCTCTTCCAGCGCCTGGCACAGGATCCAGCTGCGCATGCCGAGGCACTGCGTGAGCTCGATGAGCTGCAAGATCGGCTCACAAGACTGCTGATCTACGGCCGCTGAAAGAGGTCTTCACGCACAGAGCTATGTTTCTGAGTCTCAGAGCCAACGGCAGGCGACCACCTCATGCTGCAGGAAAACGAGGGCAGAACGCGGAACACAGAAAGGAGAGGGCAAACCCTGCGCAGCAGCCCTCTGCCAAGAGCGGCAGTGGTCTCCCCTCGATGCTGTCCCCAGCACAGCAGCCGCTGACAGCTACAGTGGCGACAACGACTAGTTTCGCCCTGCTTTCCCCTCGCACTGGCTGTGGCCAGGATGGCGTTTCACCTGGGCGCAGAAATTCTTGCTGGCACCTCTGGCTGTACAGGGAGCAAGCGAGACGCACCGCTGATGCGCCTCCGTGTACTCACTGGGGTCCAGGTGGAGAATCTGCGCGTCCCAGACACTCCCCAGGGAGCTGGTAGTGCAGAACTGAAGATGCTGGGCGTGGAGAAGGCGGTGCTCTATCGGCAGCGGGCGTTGCCCCCTGGGAAATCTCCACCCTTGGGAAATGTCTCTTTGGAAGCAACGTCCTCTCGCAGTGGCACAGCAGGAACAGAGATCCTGCCATGGACAGGCCCCGTTCCGCTGTCAGGGTATACGCCACCACCCACCTATCGGTGTGACGAAGGCACCAAGAGCACACTCATGTCCACGAGCACGGAGGTCAGCATCAAGGGAGCTGATCCCATCTCTCGGGATTGCATTTCAAGGAGCAAAGCATCCACAGGTCACATCACACGATGTGATCTTTGGTAAGGGTTTGGGGGGGCCTCTGCCTGCTTTGGAAAGGGAGGCCCTGGGAGCCCTGTCCACGCGGGTGGGTCTGTACCTTGTGGGTGTGGCGGGCCTTAGCTGCCTGGGGCTGCTGTGAGTCGCTGAGCCGGGGTGGGGCCGAAGGGCGGGGCTGGCCGGTGGGCATGCCTGTGATGCGCTCTGACGCCTGTGACGAGTCACAATGGTGACTCGTTATCAGGGGCGCCAGCAGGCAGCGCTGCCCCAGTACGGCCTGGGCCAGCGGTGAGTGCCCACGCAGGGGGAGGCTGGGCTGGACGAGGGCCGGGGCAGAAGCACGGGCCCCTGGCAGGGTGGGTTGTGACCCTGCATCGAGGGCCCAGCCGCTCACGGGAGCGCCTGAGGCAGAGCACGGTGCCGCTACCGCCGCCGGGGCTGGGCGCAGGCCTTGCTGCCTCCCAGCTGCCTCGCACCCTCTCCTACGTGCCGCCAGCTCCCTGCGGCTCCCATCCCTGCTCCCCCCGCCGCCAGCTCCCTCCCTCGCAGCCCCACTGAACCCCTTCTCTCCCTCCTCCTGCAGGCCATGGCTGCCACAAAATTCCTCATCTGGCTTGTGCAAAGCATCTTTCTGAACCTGCCGATGGTCGGTGATGAGCTGGATGAGGCCACGCGTGAGCGCATGCAGCAGCGTGCGGAGCAGCTGAGCCAGGAGATGGCTCGGCTGCTGCAGGAGCTGGAGCAGAGGAGCCAGGAGCAGAGGAGGCAGGAGCCGAGGGCCCAGGAGCAGAGCGGCTTTTCCTGGGGAGCCCTGCTCTTTGCTGCCTTGCAGCAGTGGCAGTTCTGGGCCATTGCTGGAGTCCTGGTCCTGCTTTTGGGGCTCTGCTGGCGGTGGAGGAAAAGAATCCGTGAGGTGGACAGCAGCGACGAGGAGAGCTCCAGCAGCGACAGGGAGCAGGTGGAGGAGGAAGAGGAAGAAGACGATGATGCAAATGACGTGGGAAGGTTTTTTGAGGAGCACATACAGTGGCCAGTTCAGAACCTGGCCACAGAGTGCCAGATGGTGAAGGACTTGGTTGACAAGATCATCAATGTCCTCCAAGTGCTCTTGTTAAATAGTTTCTTCCCAGTGCTGCAACCAGCCATCGGGGTGGGCAGCGCCTTCGAAGGCTGGAGTCCCGATGAGAAAGGCATAATCTACCGCCTGCTCATGCCCCTGCGGCCCCCCCGTGGGCACGCCTTCCACCTGGAAGCGCGTAGTGTGGGGGAGATACTGGCGAGAAACTTCTGCATCCACGTGGAGCTGGTGTGCACCTGCACAAGGGAGCAGCTGGCAGGAGAGATGCTGTGCTTCCTCCACCACCCCGAGGAGGACCTGAGGAGGAATCAGGACCCCAGCCTCCTCTGCACCCTCTGCACGGCCTCCTACCTGGATGTGGAGAAAACTGCCCTCTGGTTCCAGCAGCTGGTGAAAGCTGCCTGGGTGGTTTTGCCTGAGTCGTCCAACCACCATCTAACGGTGCTGCCCTCCAGCCGCTCCTGCAAATTCCAGGTGACAAAAGGCGACAACAAAAGTCTCTTAATTGAGATGATATTTGGGGTGCAGCAAGGCGACTCGGACATCTTCCTGAGCAGCCAGACGACAGAGGCCATCTTCACCCCAAGCACGATGTGGTCGGAGAGCTACGCTGTGGCAGAGGAGAAGTTCTTGAGGCATATGGCCAGGCAGGCCCCACAGGACAGCTTCCACCTCAAATGCCTGCAGCTCTGTGCCCGCATCCTGGTGGGCACAAGCTTTTCCACCTATACCTTGAAGACAGTTGTGATGCACCTCCTGACCACCCTACCCCTGTCAGGCTGGCGCAGGAGGGATTTCCTGCTGCGGCTGCAGGATATCATGCGATACATGCGCTGCTGCCTGGAGGAGAAACGCCTCGACCACTTCTTCTTTGGCAACGAGAGGGTGCCCGAGGAGATCGTCTTGCCCCCAGCCTTCCAAGCAGCTGAGCCGCTCAACCTCTTCCAGCACCTAGTCCAGGATCCGGCCACTCATGCTGAGGCACTGCGTGAATTCATGGTCCTGCGAGATCGGCTCACAAGACTGCTGATCTACGGCCGCTGAAAGAGGTCTTCATGCACAGAGCTGTGTTTCTGGGTCTCACAGCTGATGACAGACGACCATGTCACACTGCAGGGAACACAAGGACAGAATACGTGACACAGAAAGGAAAGGGCAAACCCTGCGCAGCAGCCCTCTGCCAAGAGCGGCAGCAGCGTTCTCCTCTCGATGCTGTCCCGAGCAGCCGCTGACAGCTGCAGTGGTGACAAAGATGAGTTTTACCCTGCTTTTGCTCACATTGGGTGGCCAGGATCGCAATTTCGCCTGGGCCCAGAAATACTTGCTGGCAGCTCCGGCTGGGCAGGGACCAGGCAAGAGGCACCGCTGATGTGCCTCTGTGTGTTCACTGGGGTCCGGTTGGAGAACCTACCCAGCCTAGACACTCCCCGGGGAGCTGGTGCCACAGAACTGAGCACACAGGATACGGAGAAGACACTGCTCAGTCGGCACTGGGAATCGCTGCCACACCTTTCCTCCACAGCAAAAGCACAGTCTGGGCAGTCAGACCTGATGCAGCTGAAGAGGCCGTTGCAAGGAGGCTTGTGACAAAGGCAAGCTCCTGCAGGCTCCGGCCGACAAACGCTTCCGATAGTACCCTCTTGATTGGGATGGTATTTGGTCTG
This sequence comes from Platalea leucorodia, assembly GCF_965183815.1. Classification (NCBI taxonomy): domain Eukaryota; kingdom Metazoa; phylum Chordata; class Aves; order Pelecaniformes; family Threskiornithidae; genus Platalea; species Platalea leucorodia. The sequence goes on from NW_028121277.1 coordinate 73,933, forward strand.
CAGCAAGATGACTCAGACACCTTCCTGAGCATCGAGTAGGCAGAGGCCAGTGTTAGCAGCAGCAGGACGTGGCCAGAGAGCTGTGCTGTGGCAGAGGTGCGGTTCTTCAGGCACAGGGCCAGTACTGGGGCCAGTTCTGTTTAATATCTTTCTCCATGATCTGGACGAGGGGATCGAGTGCACCCTCAGTAAATTTGGAGACGACACCAAGTTGGGCGGGAGTGTTGATCTGCTGGAGGGTAGGAAGGCTCTGCAGAGGGACCTGGACAGGCTGGATCGATGGGCCGAGGCCAGCTGTATGAGGTTCAACAAGGCTCAGTGCTGGGTCCTGCACTTGCGTCACAACAACCCCATGCAAGGCTACAGGCTTGGGGAAGAGTGGCTGGAGAGCTGCCTGGCGGAAAAGGCCGTGGGGGTGTTGGTCGACAGGTGGCAGTGTGCCCAGGTGGCCAAGAAGGCCAAGAGCATCCTGGCTTCGATCAGAAATAGTGTGGCCAGCAGGACTAGGGCAGCGATCGTGCCCCGGTACTCGGCACTGGTGAGGCCGCACCTCAAATACTGTGTTCAGGTTTGGGCCCCTCACTACAAGAAGGACGTTGAGGTGCTGGAGCGCGTCCAAAGAAGGGCAACGAAGCTGGTGAAGGGTGTACCGGTGTTATGAGGAGCGGCTGAGGGAGCTGGGGTTGTTTAGCCTGGAGAAGAGGAGGCTGAGGGGAGACCTTATCGCTCTCTACAGCTACCTGAAAGGAGGTTGTAGCGAGGTGGGGGTTGGTCTCTTTTCCCAGGTAGCAAGCGATAGGAGGAGAGGAAATGGCCTCAAGTTGCGCCAGGGGAGGTTTAGATTGGATATTAGGAAAAATTTCTTCCCCAAAAGGGTTGTCAAGTGTTGGACGAGGCTGCCCAGGGAAGTGGTTGAGGCACCATGCCTGGAGGTATTTATGAGATGTGTAGGCGTGGCGCCTAGGGCCATGTTTAGTGGTGGGCTTGGCAGTGTTAGGTTAACGGTTGGACTCACTGATCTTAAAGGTCTTTTCCAACGTCTACGATCCTGGCATTCTATGATTTAACTTCAAGGCTGGCCAGTGTGGAGCCAGGGGTTGGACTCGATGATCCTCGTGGGTCGCTTCCAACTCAGGATATGCTGTGATGATGAGATTGCCACTGGCAGGCAGATGATGATAAATCCAAAATCATAGAATCATAGAATCACAGAATCACCCCCACCTCGCTACAACCTCCTTTCAGATAGCTGTAGAGAGCAATAAGGTCTCCCCTCAGCCTCCTCTTCTCCAGGCTAAACAACCCCAGTTCCCTCAGCTGCTCCTCATAAGGCTTGTGCTCCACACCCTTCACCAGCTTCGTTGCCCTTCTCTGGACACGCTCCAGCCCCTCCATGTCCTTCTTGCAGTGAGGGGCCCAAAACTGAACACAGTACTCGAGGTGCGGCCTCACCAGTGCCCAGTACAGGGGCAGTATCACCTGCCTGGTCCTGCTGGTCACACTATTCCTGAGACAAGCCAGGATGCCATTGGCCCTCTTGGCCACCTGAGCACACTGCTGGCTCATGTTCAGGTGGCTGTCAACCAACACCCCCAGGTCCTTTTCTGCCAGGCAGCTCTCCAGCCACTCCTCCCCCAGCCTGTAGCATTGCATGGGGTTGTTGTGACCCAAGAGCAGGACTCGGCACTTAGCCTTGTTGAACCTCATACAGTTGGCCTCGGCCCAACGTTCCAGCCTGTCCAGGTCCCACTGCAGGGCCTTCCTACCCTCCAGCAGATTGACACTTCCACCCAACTTGGTGTCATCTGCAAACTTACTGAGGGTACACTCAATCCCCTCGTCCAGATCATCAGTGAAGATGTTGAACAGGACCTGCCCCAGTACTGAGCCCTGGGGAACACCACTCGTGAACGGCCGACAACTGGATGGTCAGTGATGAGCTGGATGAGGCCACGCACGAGCACATGCAGCAGCGTGCCGAGCAGCTGAGCCAGGAGATGGCTCGGCTGCTGCAGGAGCTGGAGCAGAAGAGCCAGGAGCAGAGGATTCAGGAGCAGAGCGGCTTTTCCTGGGGAGCCCTGCTCTTTGCTGCCTTGCAGCAGTGGCAGTTCTGGGCCATTGCTGGAGTCCTGGTCCTGCTCTTGGGGCTCTGCTGGCGGCTCAGGAAAAGGGGCCGTCAGCCAGCCAGCAGCAGCAAGGAGGGCAGTTCCGGAAAAAAGGTGGCTAAGGAGGAGCAAGAAGAAAAAGCCAGTGTTGCACTGGCTGTGGGCAGAATTTCCGCCAAGCGCCTCCTGGACCTGCCGCAATCGTTCACAATGGTGGAGGAGCTGGCGGATGAACTTCTCCGTATCTGCCGAAAACTTTCCAGGAATAGTTTCATGCCGCGGCTGAAGGCAGCCATCAGGGTGAGCGGCGCCTTAGAAGGCTGGAGTTCCTGTGAGGATGATGCTGTCTACTGCCTGCTTGTGCCTCTGAAGCCCCCCCGTGGACACACCTTCCACCTGGAGCTGGGCACTGCGGAGGAGATGCCGGCAAGGAACTGCAGCCTCCGCGTGGAGCTGAAGTGCGTCTGCACGAGGGAGCGGCTGGTGGGGGACATGCTGTGCTTCCTCCACCACCCCAAGGAGGAGCTGAGGAGAAATCAGGGTCCCAGCCTCCTAGGCACCCTCTGCACCGGCCCCTACCTGGACATGGAGAAAACCACCCGCTGGTTCCAGATATTGATAAAAGCGGCCTGGGTGCTTTTGCCTCAGTCGAGACACTGCCGTCTAACAGTGCTGCCCTCCAGGCGCTCCTGCAAGCTCCGGCTGACAAGCGCTTCCGATAGTACCCTCTTGATTGAGATGGTGTTTGCTGTGCAGCAAGAGGACTCAGACACCTTCCTGAGCATCGAGTAGGCAGAGGCCAGCGTTAGCAGCAGCAGGACGTGGCCAGAGAGCTGTGCTGTGGCAGAGGTGCGGTTCTTCAGGCACAGGGCCCGGCCTGAAGACGCTCCCCGGGGAGCTGGTGCCGCAGAACTGAACATGCCGCCCATGGGGAACACGCTGCTCAACCGGCAGTGGGAATTGCTGCCGCACCTTTCCTCCACAGCAAAAGCACGCTCTGGGGAGTGAGACCGCATGCAGCTGAAGGGGCCAGTACAAGGAGCCTGGCAACAGAGACCCCCGTCGCTACCCGGGCAGCGACTGCCTGCCCTCTTCGAGAGAGTCCAGTCCCTCTGGCAGCTTCACCCTGTGCAGAGATGTCAATAAATCCCTCGGTTAACACACAAACACTGTGTCTGGGAGCGCCTGTGCATCGCTTTGTTGGGGAAGGCAGGCAGAGGGTGCTGACGGCTCAGCTGCCACAGAGTCGGGGGGCATTTTGCAGAAGAGCTGGTGCAGCGGGCTCTGGTTGCAGTGATTTCACTGAGCTTTGGCTTCCCAGGTGTTGTGGGTTAATCCCAGCAGGCAGCTTGACATCACACAGCTGCTCATTCACTTGCCCCCAGTGGGATGGCAGAGAGAATCCGCAGGGTAAAAGTGGGAAAGCTTGTGGGTTGAGAGAGGACAGGTTAGCAGGTAAAGCAAGAGCTACACGCCCAGGCAAAGCAACGTAAAGGATTCATTCACTACTCCCCTGGTCTGCCGACCAGACCTGCCTTTCCGGGAAGGGTTCTGCCTCGCTGGGGCTCAGGTTGAAGGCGCTACCAGGAAACTTCCTAACCTTGTATGGCCCTCAGATTCTTATCAGCTCTTGCTTTGTCATGTGGGTACCCACAAAGTCGCGACGAGAAGCCCGAGGGCGGTCAAAAGAGACTTCAAGGCCTCGGGGAGATTGGTAAAGGCATCAGGAGCGCAGGTAGTATTCTCCTCTGTCCTCCCAGTTGTAGGGAATGACGTCGAAAGAAACAGGCAGCCGCAGCGTATCAATACCTGGCTCCAAGGCTAGCGTCACTGGCAGAATTTGGGGTTTTCCAATCATGGGATGGGCTATGCGACACCAGGCCTGCTGGGGTCTGACGAGAGGCAGCGTTCTCAATGGGAGAAAAGTGTTTTTGCTCACCAATTAGCGGGGCTGATGGGAAGGGCTTTAAACTAGGTTTGAAGGGGGCAAGGGATAAAATCGGGCTTACTAGTGGTAAGCTATGGGACGGCATGGCAACGTTTGAGGGACGGCGCGCTAGCGAGAGCTTTCGCTCTGCTCCGCGATGTACTGAGTACGCCGGAGCGCATTTGAAATATTTGTACGCTAATGCACGTGCTGTGAGGAATAGAGAGGAGGAACTAGAGGCCTTGGCTCAGTCCCAGAGCTACGGCGTCGTTGGCGTGAGACCTGTTGGGAAGAGTCCTGTGGCTGGAGTGCTGGCATGGACGGTTATAGGCTGCTGCGGAGAGAGAGGCAGGGCAGGCGAGGCGGAGGGGTAGTGCCGTATGCAAAGGAGGGCTTGGACTGTACAGCGCTTGCAGCTGAGGACGACGTGGTTCAGAGCCTGTGCGTAAAGATTAGGGGAAAAGCCAATAAAGCAGAAGTTCTTGCAGGAGTCTACTATGGATCACCCAGGCAGGATGATGACACTGATGTAGTATTCTATAAGGAATCAAGGGCAATCTCTAGATCAGTCGCCCTGTGTCGTCCTTCTGGGCGACTTCAACTTCCCAGCTGCTAACTGGGACTGTCATGGAGCAGACAGGAACAGGCCCAGGAAATTCCTGAAGCCCGCGTTGAAGAGAACTTTTTGAGAGGGGTCCTAAGGGAGCCAACTAGGAAAGGTGCCCTCCTAGCGCTGTTCTTTGTGCATAGAGACGGTCTCGTGGGCGAAGTGATGACCGGTGGCTGTCTTGGGCATAGTGATCAAGAAATGGCTGAGTTTAAGATCTTTGGTGATACGGGAAAAACTGTCCACAGAGCTACTGCCCTGGATTCTGGGAGGGCAGACTTTAGGCTGCTCAAGGTTAGTAAGGTCCCCTGGGAATCCGCTTTCGAGGGTACTGGTGTCCATAAATGGGGGTCACTTTTTAAGAGCCGTTTCTTAAGAGCACAGGAGCGAGCAATTCCAATGTGTACCGGTGTTATGAAGAGCGGCTGAGGGAGCTGGGGTTGTTTAGCCTGGAGAAGAGGAGGCTGAGGGGAGACCTTATCGCTCTCTACAGCTACCTGAAAGGAGGTTGTAGCGAGGTGGGGGTCGGTCTCTTTTCCCAGGTAGCAAGCGATAGGAGGAGAGGAAATGGCCTCAAGTTGCGCCAGGGGAGGTTTAGATTGGATATTAGGAAAAATTTCTTCCCCAAAAGGCTTATCAAGTGTTGGAAGAGGCTGCCCAGGGAAGTGGTTGAGGCACCATGCCTGGAGGTATCTATGAGATGTGTAGACGTGGCGCCTAGGGCCATGTTTAGTGGTGGGCTTGGCAGTGTTAGGTTAACGGTTGGACTCACTGATCTTAAAGGTCTTTTCCAACGTCTATGATTCTGTGATTCTATGATTTAACTTCAAGGCTGGCCAGTGTGGAGCCAGGGGTTGGACTCGATGATCCTCGTGGGTCGCTTCCAACTCAGGATATGCTGTGATGATGAGATTGCCACTGGCAGGCAGATGATGATAAATCCAAAGTAAAGCACCACGCAAGCTCCTGTGAAGAAAATTAACTCTAGCTCAGCTTTAGCCAGTGCACCAGGACAGCTGCGAGTCGCTGAGCCGGGGTGGGGCCGAAGGGCAGGGTTGCACGGCGCACGTGCCTGTGATGCGCTCTGGCGCCTGTGATGAGTCACAATGGGGGCGGTTATCAGGGGCGCCAGCAGGCAGCGCTGCCCCAGTACGGCCTGGGCCAGCGGTGAGTGCACACGCCGGGGGAGGCTGGGCTGGACGAGGGCCGGGGCAGAAACGTGGGCCCCTGGCAGGGTGGGTTGTCAGTCGGCATCGAGGGTCCAGCCGCTCCCGGGAGCGCCTGGGGCAGGGCGCAGGCCTTGCTGCCTCCCAGCTGTCTCGCACCCTCTCCTACGTGCCGCCAGCTCCTTGCGGCTCCCATCCCTGCTCCCCCTGCCGCCAGCTCCCTCCCTCGCAGCCCCACTGAACCCCTTCTCTCCCTCCTCCTGCAGGCCATGGCTACCATAATATCCCTCATCCGCTTTGTGCTAAGCATCATCCAGCTCCCGCAGATGGTCGGTGATGAGCTGGATGAGGCCACGCACGAGCACATGCAGCAGCGTGCCGAGCAGCTGAGCCAGGAGATGGCTCGGCTGCTGCAGGAGCTAGAGCAGAAGAGCCAGGAGCAGAGGATTCAGGAGCAGAGCGGCTTTTCCTGGGGAGCCCTGCTCTTTGCTGCCTTGCAGCAGTGGCAGTTCTGGGCCATTGCTGGAGTCCTGGTCCTGCTCTTGGGGCTCTGCTGGCGGCTCAGGAAAAGGGGCCGTCAGCCAGCCAGCAGCAGCAAGGAGGGCAGTTCCGGAAAAAAGGTGGCTAAGGAGGAGCAAGAAGAAAAAGCCAGTGTTGCACTGGCTGTGGGCAGAATTTCCGCCAAGCGCCTCCTGGACCTGCCGCAATCGTTCACAATGGTGGAGGAGCTGGCGGATGAACTTCTCCGTATCTGCCGAAAACTTTCCAGGAATAGTTTCATGCCGCGGCTGAAGGCAGCCATCAGGGTGAGCGGCGCCTTAGAAGGCTGGAGTTCCTGTGAGGATGATGCTGTCTACTGCCTGCTTGTGCCTCTGAAGCCCCCCCGTGGACACACCTTCCACCTGGAGCTGGGCACTGCGGAGGAGATGCCGGCAAGGAACTGCAGCCTCCGCGTGGAGCTGAAGTGCGTCTGCACGAGGGAGCGGCTGGTGGGGGACATGCTGTGCTTCCTCCACCACCCCAAGGAGGAGCTGAGGAGAAATCAGGGTCCCAGCCTCCTAGGCACCCTCTGCACCGGCCCCTACCTGGACATGGAGAAAACCACCCGCTGGTTCCAGATATTGATAAAAGCGGCCTGGGTGCTTTTGCCTCAGTCGAGACACTGCCGTCTAACAGTGCTGCCCTCCAGGCGCTCCTGCAAGCTCCGGCTGACAAGCGCTTCCGATAGTACCCTCTTGATTGAGATGGTGTTTGCTGTGCAGCAAGAGGACTCAGACACCTTCCTGAGCATCGAGTAGGCAGAGGCCAGCGTTAGCAGCAGCAGGACGTGGCCAGAGAGCTGTGCTGTGGCAGAGGTGCGGTTCTTCAGGCACAGGGCCCGGCCTGAAGACGCTCCCCGGGGAGCTGGTGCCGCAGAACTGAACATGCCGCCCATGGGGAACACGCTGCTCAACCGGCAGTGGGAATTGCTGCCGCACCTTTCCTCCACAGCAAAAGCACGCTCTGGGGAGTGAGACCGCATGCAGCTGAAGGGGCCAGTACAAGGAGCCCGGCAACAGAGACCCCCGTCGCTACCCGGGCAGCGACTGCCTGCCCTCTTCGAGAGAGTCCAGTCCCTCTGGCAGCTTCACCCTGTGCAGAGATGTCAATAAATCCCTCGGTTAACACACAAACACTGCGTCTGGGAGCGCCTGTGCATCGCTTTGTTGGGGAAGGCAGGCAGAGGGTGCTGACGGCTCAGCTGCCACAGAGTCGGGGGGCATTTTGCAGAAGAGCTGGTGCAGCGGGCTCTGGTTGCAGTGATTTCACTGAGCTTTGGCTTCCCAGGTGTTGTGGGTTAATCCCAGCAGGCAGCTTGACATCACACAGCTGCTCATTCACTTGCCCCCAGTGGGATGGCAGAGAGAATCCGCAGGGTAAAAGTGGGAAAGCTTGTGGGTTGAGAGAGGACAGGTTAGCAGGTAAAGCAAGAGCTACACGCCCAGGCAAAGCAACGTAAAGGATTCATTCACTACTCCCCTGGTCTGCCGACCAGACCTGCCTTTCCGGGAAGGGTTCTGCCTCGCTGGGGCTCAGGTTGAAGGCGCTACCAGGAAACTTCCTAACCTTGTATGGCCCTCAGATTCTTATCAGCTCTTGCTTTGTCATGTGGGTACCCACAAAGTCGCGACGAGAAGCCCGAGGGCGGTCAAAAGAGACTTCAAGGCCTCGGGGAGATTGGTAAAGGCATCAGGAGCGCAGGTAGTATTCTCCTCTGTCCTCCCAGTTGTAGGGAATGACGTCGAAAGAAACAGGCAGCCGCAGCGTATCAATACCTGGCTCCAAGGCTAGCGTCACTGGCAGAATTTGGGGATTTCCAATCATGGGATGGGCTATGCGACACCAGGCCTGCTGGGGTCTGACGAGAGGCAGCGTTCTCAATGGGAGAAAAGTGTTTTTGCTCACCAATTAGCGGGGCTGATGGGAAGGGCTTTAAACTAGGTTTGAAGGGGGCAAGGGATAAAATCGGGCTTACTACTGGTAAGCTATGGGACGGCATGGCAACGTTTGAGGGACGGCGCGCTAGCGAGAGCTTTCGCTCTGCTCCGCGATGTACTGAGTACGCCGGAGCGCATTTGAAATATTTGTACGCTAATGCACGTGCTGTGAGGAATAGAGAGGAGGAACTAGAGGCCTTGGCTCAGTCCCAGAGCTACGGCGTCGTTGGCGTGAGACCTGTTGGGAAGAGTCCTGTGGCTGGAGTGCTGGCATGGACGGTTATAGGCTGCTGCGGAGAGAGAGGCAGGGCAGGCGAGGCGGAGGGGTAGTGCCGTATGCAAAGGAGGGCTTGGACTGTACAGCGCTTGCAGCTGAGGACGACGTGGTTGAGAGCCTGTGCGTAAAGATTAGGGGAAAAGCCAATAAAGCAGAAGTTCTTGCAGGAGCCTACTATGGATCACCCAGGCAGGATGATGACACTGATGTAGTATTCTATAAGGAATCAAGGGCAATCTCTAGATCAGTCGCCCTGTGTCGTCCTTCTGGGCGACTTCAACTTCCCAGCTGCTAACTGGGACTGTCATGGAGCAGACAGGAACAGGCCCAGGAAATTCCTGAAGCCCGCGTTGAAGAGAACTTTTTGAGAGGGGTCCTAAGGGAGCCAACTAGGAAAGGTGCCCTCCTAGCGCTGTTCTTTGTGCATAGAGACGGTCTCGTGGGCGAAGTGATGACCGGTGGCTGTCTTGGGCATAGTGATCAAGAAATGGCTGAGTTTAAGATCTTTGGTGATATGGGAAAAACTGTCCACAGAGCTACTGCCCTGGATTCTGGGAGGGCAGACTTTAGGCTGCTCAAGGTTAGTAAGGTCCCCTGGGAATCCGCTTTCGAGGGTACTGGTGTCCATAAATGGGGGTCACTTTTTAAGAGCCGTTTCTTAAGAGCACAGGAGCGAGCAATTCCAATGTGTACCGGTGTTATGAAGAGCGGCTGAGGGAGCTGGGGTTGTTTAGCCTGGAGAAGAGGAGGCTGAGGGGAGACCTTATCGCTCTCTACAGCTACCTGAAAGGAGGTTGTAGCGAGGTGGGGGTCGGTCTCTTTTCCCAGGTAGCAAGCGATAGGAGGAGAGGAAATGGCCTCAAGTTGCGCCAGGGGAGGTTTAGATTGGATATTAGGAAAAATTTCTTCCCCAAAAGGCTTATCAAGTGTTGGAAGAGGCTGCCCAGGGAAGTGGTTGAGGCACCATGCCTGGAGGTATCTATGAGATGTGTAGACGTGGCGCCTAGGGCCATGTTTAGTGGTGGGCTTGGCAGTGTTAGGTTAACGGTTGGACTCACTGATCTTAAAGGTCTTTTCCAACGTCTATGATTCTGTGATTCTATGATTTAACTTCAAGGCTGGCCAGTGTGGAGCCAGGGGTTGGACTCGATGATCCTCGTGGGTCGCTTCCAACTCAGGATATGCTGTGATGATGAGATTGCCACTGGCAGGCAGATGATGATAAATCCAAAGTAAAGCACCACGCAAGCTCCTGTGAAGAAAATTAACTCTAGCTCAGCTTTAGCCAGTGCACCAGGACAGCTGCGAGTCGCTGAGCCGGGGTGGGGCCGAAGGGCAGGGTTGCACGGCGCACGTGCCTGTGATGCGCTCTGGCGCCTGTGATGAGTCACAATGGGGGCGGTTATCAGGGGCGCCAGCAGGCAGCGCTGCCCCAGTACGGCCTGGGCCAGCGGTGAGTGCACACGCCGGGGGAGGCTGGGCTGGACGAGGGCCGGGGCAGAAACGTGGGCCCCTGGCAGGGTGGGTTGTCAGTCGGCATCGAGGGTCCAGCCGCTCCCGGGAGCGCCTGGGGCAGGGCGCAGGCCTTGCTGCCTCCCAGCTGTCTCGCACCCTCTCCTACGTGCCGCCAGCTCCTTGCGGCTCCCATCCCTGCTCCCCCTGCCGCCAGCTCCCTCCCTCGCAGCCCCACTGAACCCCTTCTCTCCCTCCTCCTGCAGGCCATGGCTACCATAATATCCCTCATCCGCTTTGTGCTAAGCATCATCCAGCTCCCGCAGATGGTCGGTGATGAGCTGGATGAGGCCACGCACGAGCACATGCAGCAGCGTGCCGAGCAGCTGAGCCAGGAGATGGCTCGGCTGCTGCAGGAGCTGGAGCAGAAGAGCCAGGAGCAGAGGATTCAGGAGCAGAGCGGCTTTTCCTGGGGAGCCCTGCTCTTTGCTGCCTTGCAGCAGTGGCAGTTCTGGGCCATTGCTGGAGTCCTGGTCCTGCTCTTGGGGCTCTGCTGGCGGCTCAGGAAAAGGGGCCGTCAGCCAGCCAGCAGCAGCAAGGAGGGCAGTTCCGGAAAAAAGGTGGCTAAGGAGGAGCAAGAAGAAAAAGCCAGTGTTGCACTGGCTGTGGGCAGAATTTCCGCCAAGCGCCTCCTGGACCTGCCGCAATCGTTCACAATGGTGGAGGAGCTGGCGGATGAACTTCTCCGTATCTGCCGAAAACTTTCCAGGAATAGTTTCATGCCGCGGCTGAAGGCAGCCATCAGGGTGAGCGGCGCCTTAGAAGGCTGGAGTTCCTGTGAGGATGATGCTGTCTACTGCCTGCTTGTGCCTCTGAAGCCCCCCCGTGGACACACCTTCCACCTGGAGCTGGGCACTGCGGAGGAGATGCCGGCAAGGAACTGCAGCCTCCGCGTGGAGCTGAAGTGCGTCTGCACGAGGGAGCGGCTGGTGGGGGACATGCTGTGCTTCCTCCACCACCCCAAGGAGGAGCTGAGGAGAAATCAGGGTCCCAGCCTCCTAGGCACCCTCTGCACCGGCCCCTACCTGGACATGGAGAAAACCACCCGCTGGTTCCAGATATTGATAAAAGCGGCCTGGGTGCTTTTGCCTCAGTCGAGACACTGCCGTCTAACAGTGCTGCCCTCCAGGCGCTCCTGCAAGCTCCGGCTGACAAGCGCTTCCGATAGTACCCTCTTGATTGAGATGGTGTTTGCTGTGCAGCAAGAGGACTCAGACACCTTCCTGAGCATCGAGTAGGCAGAGGCCAGCGTTAGCAGCAGCAGGACGTGGCCAGAGAGCTGTGCTGTGGCAGAGGTGCGGTTCTTCAGGCACAGGGCCCGGCCTGAAGACGCTCCCCGGGGAGCTGGTGCCGCAGAACTGAACATGCCGCCCATGGGGAACACGCTGCTCAACCGGCAGTGGGAATTGCTGCCGCACCTTTCCTCCACAGCAAAAGCACGCTCTGGGGAGTGAGACCGCATGCAGCTGAAGGGGCCAGTACAAGGAGCCTGGCAACAGAGACCCCTGTCGCTACCCGGGCAGCGACTGCCTGCCCTCTTCGAGAGAGTCCAGTCCCTCTGGCAGCTTCACCCTGTGCAGAGATGTCAATAAATCCCTCGGTTAACACACAAACACTGCGTCTGGGAGCGCCTGTGCATCGCTTTGTTGGGGAAGGCAGGCAGAGGGTGCTGACGGCTCAGCTGCCACAGAGTCAGGGGGCATTTTGCAGAAGAGCTGGTGCAGCGGGCTCTGGTTGCAGTGATTTCACTGAGCTTTGGCTTCCCAGGTGTTGTGGGTTAATCCCAGCAGGCAGCTTGACATCACACAGCTGCTCATTCACTTGCCCCCAGTGGGATGGCAGAGAGAATCCGCAGGGTAAAAGTGGGAAAGCTTGTGGGTTGAGAGAGGACAGGTTAGCAGGTAAAGCAAGAGCTACACGCCCAGGCAAAGCAACGTAAAGGATTCATTCACTACTCCCCTGGTCTGCCGACCAGACCTGCCTTTCCGGGAAGGGTTCTGCCTCGCTGGGGCTCAGGGTGAAGGCGCTACCAGGAAACTTCCTAACCTTGTATGGCCCTCAGATTCTTATCAGCTCTTGCTTTGTCATGTGGGTACCCACAAAGTCGCGACGAGAAGCCCGAGGGCGGTCAAAAGAGACTTCAAGGCCTCGGGGAGATTGGTAAAGGCATCAGGAGCGCAGGTAGTATTCTCCTCTGTCCTCCCAGTTGTAGGGAATGACGTCGAAAGAAACAGGCAGCCGCAGCGTATCAATACCTGGCTCCAAGGCTAGCGTCACTGGCAGAATTTGGGGTTTTCCAATCATGGGATGGGCTATGCGACACCAGGCCTGCTGGGGTCTGACGAGAGGCAGCGTTCTCAATGGGAGAAAAGTGTTTTTGCTCACCAATTAGCGGGGCTGATGGGAAGGGCTTTAAACTAGGTTTGAAGGGGGCAAGGGATAAAATCGGGCTTACTAGTGGTAAGCTATGGGACGGCATGGCAACGTTTGAGGGACGGCGCGCTAGCGAGAGCTTTCGCTCTGCTCCGCGATGTACTGAGTACGCCGGAGCGCATTTGAAATATTTGTACGCTAATGCACGTGCTGTGAGGAATAGAGAGGAGGAACTAGAGGCCTTGGCTCAGTCCCAGAGCTACGGCGTCGTTGGCATAAGTGAGACCTGTTGGGAAGAGTCCTGTGGCTGGAGTGCTGGCATGGACGGTTATAGGCTGCTGCGGAGAGAGAGGCAGGGCAGGCGAGGCGGAGGGGTAGTGCCGTATGCAAAGGAGGGCTTGGACTGTACAGCGCTTGCAGCTGAGGACGACGTGGTTGAGAGCTTCTGCGTAAAGATCAGGGGAAAAGCCAATAAAGCGGAAGTTCTTGCAGGAGTCTACTATGGATCACCCAGGCAGGATGATGACACTGATGTAGTATTCTATAAGGAATCAAGGGCAATCTCTAGATCAGTCGCCCTGTGTCGTCCTTCTGGGCGACTTCAACTTCCCAGCTGCTAACTGGGACTGTCATGGAGCAGACAGGAACAGGCCCAGGAAATTCCTGAAGCCCGCGTTGAAGAGAACTTTTTGAGAGGGGTCCTAAGGGAGCCAACTAGGAAAGGTGCCCTCCTAGCGCTGTTCTTTGTGCATAGAGACGGTCTCGTGGGCGAAGTGATGACCGGTGGCTGTCTTGGGCATAGTGATCAAGAAATGGCTGAGTTTAAGATCTTTGGTGATATGGGAAAAACTGTCCACAGAGCTACTGCCCTGGATTCTGGGAGGGCAGACTTTAGGCTGCTCAAGGTTAGTAAGGTCCCCTGGGAATCCGCTTTCGAGGGTACTGGTGTCCATAAATGGGGGTCACTTTTTAAGAGCCGTTTCTTAAGAGCACAGGAGCGAGCAATTCCAATGTGTACCGGTGTTATGAAGAGCGGCTGAGGGAGCTGGGGTTGTTTAGCCTGGAGAAGAGGAGGCTGAGGGGAGACCTTATCGCTCTCTACAGCTACCTGAAAGGAGGTTGTAGCGAGGTGGGGGTCGGTCTCTTTTCCCAGGTAGCAAGCGATAGGAGGAGAGGAAATGGCCTCAAGTTGCGCCAGGGGAGGTTTAGATTGGATATTAGGAAAAATTTCTTCCCCAAAAGGCTTATCAAGTGTTGGAAGAGGCTGCCCAGGGAAGTGGTTGAGGCACCATGCCTGGAGGTATCTATGAGATGTGTAGACGTGGCGCCTAGGGCCATGTTTAGTGGTGGGCTTGGCAGTGTTAGGTTAACGGTTGGACTCACTGATCTTAAAGGTCTTTTCCAACGTCTATGATTCTGTGATTCTATGATTTAACTTCAAGGCTGGCCAGTGTGGAGCCAGGGGTTGGACTCTATGATCCTCGTGGGTCGCTTCCAACTCAGGATATGCTGTGATGATGAGATTGCCACTGGCAGGCAGATGATGATAAATCCAAAGTAAAGCACCACGCAAGCTCCTGTGAAGAAAATTAACTCTAGCTCAGCTTTAGCCAGTGCACCAGGACAGCTGCGAGTCGCTGAGCCGGGGTGGGGCCGAAGGGCAGGGTTGCACGGCGCACGTGCCTGTGATGCGCTCTGGCGCCTGTGATGAGTCACAATGGGGGCGGTTATCAGGGGCGCCAGCAGGCAGCGCTGCCCCAGTACGGCCTGGGCCAGCGGTGAGTGCACACGCCGGGGGAGGCTGGGCTGGACGAGGGCCGGGGCAGAAACGTGGGCCCCTGGCAGGGTGGGTTGTCAGTCGGCATCGAGGGTCCAGCCGCTCCCGGGAGCGCCTGGGGCAGGGCGCAGGCCTTGCTGCCTCCCAGCTGTCTCGCACCCTCTCCTACGTGCCGCCAGCTCCTTGCGGCTCCCATCCCTGCTCCCCCTGCCGCCAGCTCCCTCCCTCGCAGCCCCACTGAACCCCTTCTCTCCCTCCTCCTGCAGGCCATGGCTACCATAATATCCCTCATCCGCTTTGTGCTAAGCATCATCCAGCTCCCGCAGATGGTCGGTGATGAGCTGGATGAGGCCACGCACGAGCACATGCAGCAGCGTGCCGAGCAGCTGAGCCAGGAGATGGCTCGGCTGCTGCAGGAGCTGGAGCAGAAGAGCCAGGAGCAGAGGATTCAGGAGCAGAGCGGCTTTTCCTGGGGAGCCCTGCTCTTTGCTGCCTTGCAGCAGTGGCAGTTCTGGGCCATTGCTGGAGTCCTGGTCCTGCTCTTGGGGCTCTGCTGGCGGCTCAGGAAAAGGGGCCGTCAGCCAGCCAGCAGCAGCAAGGAGGGCAGTTCCGGAAAAAAGGTGGCTAAGGAGGAGCAAGAAGAAAAAGCCAGTGTTGCACTGGCTGTGGGCAGAATTTCCGCCAAGCGCCTCCTGGACCTGCCGCAATCGTTCACAATGGTGGAGGAGCTGGCGGATGAACTTCTCCGTATCTGCCGAAAACTTTCCAGGAATAGTTTCATGCCGCGGCTGAAGGCAGCCATCAGGGTGAGCGGCGCCTTAGAAGGCTGGAGTTCCTGTGAGGATGATGCTGTCTACTGCCTGCTTGTGCCTCTGAAGCCCCCCCGTGGACACACCTTCCACCTGGAGCTGGGCACTGCGGAGGAGATGCCGGCAAGGAACTGCAGCCTCCGCGTGGAGCTGAAGTGCGTCTGCACGAGGGAGCGGCTGGTGGGGGACATGCTGTGCTTCCTCCACCACCCCAAGGAGGAGCTGAGGAGAAATCAGGGTCCCAGCCTCCTAGGCACCCTCTGCACCGGCCCCTACCTGGACATGGAGAAAACCACCCGCTGGTTCCAGATATTGATAAAAGCGGCCTGGGTGCTTTTGCCTCAGTCGAGACACTGCCGTCTAACAGTGCTGCCCTCCAGGCGCTCCTGCAAGCTCCGGCTGACAAGCGCTTCCGATAGTACCCTCTTGATTGAGATGGTGTTTGCTGTGCAGCAAGAGGACTCAGACACCTTCCTGAGCATCGAGTAGGCAGAGGCCAGCGTTAGCAGCAGCAGGACGTGGCCAGAGAGCTGTGCTGTGGCAGAGGTGCGGTTCTTCAGGCACAGGGCCCGGCCTGAAGACGCTCCCCGGGGAGCTGGTGCCGCAGAACTGAACATGCCGCCCATGGGGAACACGCTGCTCAACCGGCAGTGGGAATTGCTGCCGCACCTTTCCTCCACAGCAAAAGCACGCTCTGGGGAGTGAGACCGCATGCAGCTGAAGGGGCCAGTACAAGGAGCCTGGCAACAGAGACCCCTGTCGCTACCCGGGCAGCGACTGCCTGCCCTCTTCGAGAGAGTCCAGTCCCTCTGGCAGCTTCACCCTGTGCAGAGATGTCAATAAATCCCTCGGTTAACACACAAACACTGCGTCTGGGAGCGCCTGTGCATCGCTTTGTTGGGGAAGGCAGGCAGAGGGTGCTGACGGCTCAGCTGCCACAGAGTCGGGGGGCATTTTGCAGAAGAGCTGGTGCAGCGGGCTCTGGTTGCAGTGATTTCACTGAGCTTTGGCTTCCCAGGTGTTGTGGGTTAATCCCAGCAGGCAGCTTGACATCACACAGCTGCTCATTCACTTGCCCCCAGTGGGATGGCAGAGAGAATCCGCAGGGTAAAAGTGGGAAAGCTTGTGGGTTGAGAGAGGACAGGTTAGCAGGTAAAGCAAGAGCTACACGCCCAGGCAAAGCAACGTAAAGGATTCATTCACTACTCCCCTGGTCTGCCGACCAGACCTGCCTTTCCGGGAAGGGTTCTGCCTCGCTGGGGCTCAGGTTGAAGGCGCTACCAGGAAACTTCCTAACCTTGTATGGCCCTCAGATTCTTATCAGCTCTTGCTTTGTCATGTGGGTACCCACAAAGTCGCGACGAGAAGCCCGAGGGCGGTCAAAAGAGACTTCAAGGCCTCGGGGAGATTGGTAAAGGCATCAGGAGCGCAGGTAGTATTCTCCTCTGTCCTCCCAGTTGTAGGGAATGACGTCGAAAGAAACAGGCAGCCGCAGCGTATCAATACCTGGCTCCAAGGCTAGCGTCACTGGCAGAATTTGGGGATTTCCAATCATGGGATGGGCTATGCGACACCAGGCCTGCTGGGGTCTGACGAGAGGCAGCGTTCTCAATGGGAGAAAAGTGTTTTTGCTCACCAATTAGCGGGGCTGATGGGAAGGGCTTTAAACTAGGTTTGAAGGGGGCAAGGGATAAAATCGGGCTTACTACTGGTAAGCTATGGGACGGCATGGCAACGTTTGAGGGATGGCGCGCTAGCGAGAGCTTTCGCTCTGCTCCGCGATGTACTGAGTACGCCGGAGCGCATTAGAAATATTTGTACGCTAATGCACGTGCTGTGAGGAATAGAGAGGAGGAACTAGAGGCCTTGGCTCAGTCCCAGAGCTACGGCGTCGTTGGCGTAAGTGAGACCTGTTGGGAAGAGTCCTGTGGCTGGAGTGCTGGCATGGACGGTTATAGGCTGCTGCGGAGAGAGAGGCAGGGCAGGCGAGGCGGAGGGGTAGTGCCGTATGCAAAGGAGGGCTTGGACTGTACAGCGCTTGCAGCTGAGGACGACGTGGTTGAGAGCTTCTGCGTAAAGATCAGGGGAAAAGCCAATAAAGCGGAAGTTCTTGCAGGAGTCTACTATGGATCACCCAGGCAGGATGATGACACTGATGTAGTATTCTATAAGGAATCAAGGACAATCTCTAGATCAGTCGCCCTGTGTCGTCCTTCTGGGCGACTTCAACTTCCCAGCTGCTAACTGGGACTGTCATGGAGCAGACAGGAACAGGCCCAGGAAATTCCTGAAGCCCGCGTTGAAGAGAACTTTTTGAGAGGGGTCCTAAGGGAGCCAACTAGGAAAGGTGCCCTCCTAGCGCTGTTCTTTGTGCATAGAGACGGTCTCGTGGGCGAAGTGATGACCGGTGGCTGTCTTGGGCATAGTGATCAAGAAATGGCTGAGTTTAAGATCTTTGGTGATATGGGAAAAACTGTCCACAGAGCTACTGCCCTGGATTCTGGGAGGGCAGACTTTAGGCTGCTCAAGGTTAGTAAGGTCCCCTGGGAATCCGCTTTCGAGGGTACTGGTGTCCATAAATGGGGGTCACTTTTTAAGAGCCGTTTCTTAAGAGCACAGGAGCGAGCAATTCCAATGTGTACCGGTGTTATGAAGAGCGGCTGAGGGAGCTGGGGTTGTTTAGCCTGGAGAAGAGGAGGCTGAGGGGAGACCTTATCGCTCTCTACAGCTACCTGAAAGGAGGTTGTAGCGAGGTGGGGGTCGGTCTCTTTTCCCAGGTAGCAAGCGATAGGAGGAGAGGAAATGGCCTCAAGTTGCGCCAGGGGAGGTTTAGATTGGATATTAGGAAAAATTTCTTCCCCAAAAGGCTTATCAAGTGTTGGAAGAGGCTGCCCAGGGAAGTGGTTGAGGCACCATGCCTGGAGGTATCTATGAGATGTGTAGACGTGGCGCCTAGGGCCGTGTTTAGTGGTGGGCTTGGCAGTGTTAGGTTAACGGTTGGACTCACTGATCTTAGAGGTCTTTTCCAACGTCTATGATTCTGTGATTCTATGATTTAACTTCAAGGCTGGCCAGTGTGGAGCCAGGGGTTGGACTCGATGATCCTCGTGGGTCGCTTCCAACTCAGGATATGCTGTGATGATGAGATTGCCACTGGCAGGCAGATGATGATAAATCCAAAGTAAAGCACCACGCAAGCTCCTGTGAAGAAAATTAACTCTAGCTCAGCTTTAGCCAGTGCACCAGGACAGCTGCGAGTCGCTGAGCCGGGGTGGGGCCGAAGGGCAGGGTTGCACGGCGCACGTGCCTGTGATGCGCTCTGGCGCCTGTGATGAGTCACAATGGGGGCGGTTATCAGGGGCGCCAGCAGGCAGCGCTGCCCCAGTACGGCCTGGGCCAGCGGTGAGTGCACACGCCGGGGGAGGCTGGGCCGGACGAGGGCCGGGGCAGAAACGTGGGCCCCTGGCAGGGTGGGTTGTCAGTCGGCATCGAGGGTCCAGCCGCTCCCGGGAGCGCCTGGGGCAGGGCGCAGGCCTTGCTGCCTCCCAGCTGTCTCGCACCCTCTCCTACGTGCCGCCAGCTCCTTGCGGCTCCCATCCCTGCTCCCCCTGCCGCCAGCTCCCTCCCTCGCAGCCCCACTGAACCCCTTCTCTCCCTCCTCCTGCAGGCCATGGCTACCATAATATCCCTCATCCGCTTTGTGCTAAGCATCATCCAGCTCCCGCAGATGGTCGGTGATGAGCTGGATGAGGCCACGCACAAGCACATGCAGCAGCGTGCCGAGCAGCTGAGCCAGGAGATGGCTCGGCTGCTGCAGGAGCTGGAGCAGAAGAGCCAGGAGCAGAGGATTCAGGAGCAGAGCGGCTTTTCCTGGGGAGCCCTGCTCTTTGCTGCCTTGCAGCAGTGGCAGTTCTGGGCCATTGCTGGAGTCCTGGTCCTGCTCTTGGGGCTCTGCTGGCGGCTCAGGAAAAGGGGCCGTCAGCCAGCCAGCAGCAGCAAGGAGGGCAGTTCCGGAAAAAAGGTGGCTAAGGAGGAGCAAGAAGAAAAAGCCAGTGTTGCACTGGCTGTGGGCAGAATTTCCGCCAAGCGCCTCCTGGACCTGCCGCAATCGTTCACAATGGTGGAGGAGCTGGCGGATGAACTTCTCCGTATCTGCCGAAAACTTTCCAGGAATAGTTTCATGCCGCGGCTGAAGGCAGCCATCAGGGTGAGCGGCGCCTTAGAAGGCTGGAGTTCCTGTGAGGATGATGCTGTCTACTGCCTGCTTGTGCCTCTGAAGCCCCCCCGTGGACACACCTTCCACCTGGAGCTGGGCACTGCGGAGGAGATGCCGGCAAGGAACTGCAGCCTCCGCGTGGAGCTGAAGTGCGTCTGCACGAGGGAGCGGCTGGTGGGGGACATGCTGTGCTTCCTCCACCACCCCAAGGAGGAGCTGAGGAGAAATCAGGGTCCCAGCC
The DNA here is from genome assembly GCF_965183815.1 of Platalea leucorodia. Lineage (NCBI taxonomy): Eukaryota > Metazoa > Chordata > Aves > Pelecaniformes > Threskiornithidae > Platalea > Platalea leucorodia. The sequence goes on from NW_028121277.1 coordinate 93,420, forward strand.
TCCTAGGCACCCTCTGCACCGGCCCCTACCTGGACATGGAGAAAACCACCCGCTGGTTCCAGATATTGATAAAAGCGGCCTGGGTGCTTTTGCCTCAGTCGAGACACTGCCGTCTAACAGTGCTGCCCTCCAGGCGCTCCTGCAAGCTCCGGCTGACAAGCGCTTCCGATAGTACCCTCTTGATTGAGATGGTATTTGCTGTGCAGCAAGAGGACTCAGACACCTTCCTGAGCATCGAGTAGGCAGAGGCCAGCGTTAGCAGCAGCAGGACGTGGCCAGAGAGCTGTGCTGTGGCAGAGGTGCGGTTCTTCAGGCACAGGGCCCGGCCTGAAGACGCTCCCCGGGGAGCTGGTGCCGCAGAACTGAACATGCCGCCCATGGGGAACACGCTGCTCAACCGGCAGTGGGAATTGCTGCCGCACCTTTCCTCCACAGCAAAAGCACGCTCTGGGGAGTGAGACCGCATGCAGCTGAAGGGGCTACCCGGGCAGCGACTGCCTGCCCTCTTCGAGAGAGTCCAGTCCCTCTGGCAGCTTCACCCTGTGCAGAGATGTCAATAAATCCCTCGGTTAACACACAAA